>NC_051154.1:84411425-84613925 GCF_013339745.2 Dermacentor silvarum | reverse complement strand
AAATTACCGCGCGACTGGCAGCTCGAGGCACTTTGCACAAAAATAAATAAATGAAATAAAATATTAAAAAAAAGTTGATAGCCAGTGCTTGTCCGTGTATCGTTTCTGTGTCGTTCGTGTCGTTGCGCGCTGTAAATAGTTTCAGTATGGATTACCAACGTGCCCAACGTACCGTCCTTTTGAAGCATATTACATTTTTCTTTAGTGTCCCTTTAAGGATGGTGCGTTACCTGGTCCCGCAGTCCAGGACATCGCTGGCGTCGTTTTTCAGTGCTTTAATGATGAATTCCACCCGGTACATTTGGTCCCTGTAGGTTGTTGCCATCCACGCGTTGTGAAACGACTGGTGCGTCCGAGGAAGGAAGCAATTCGCAGGGTGCCGAGAGCAAGGGCGCTGGCGAAGCTTAACATTTCTTTAAACTTACGAGTATTTAGCCAAGAGAAACACTTTGTATTCAAGTATGCCTTATCCTAGCTGCCCGGCTACCGTAAATATTACCAGGCAACATAAGCAATTGTGGCCCTCTTTGCTTCGATAGCAAGTTCTCATATGCTATAATGATATAAAAGTAGTCCTGCACTCATGCTGCCCCCTCTATCCTTGCAACAATGTACAAGCAATTTACTTTTCTTAACATGGACATGCAAAAACACAGCTATATACAGCTATAGGTACACCGGGGTCTTGCATTGATTATTTTATTCTTCGCATTTTCGAGGCAGCTGTTGAAAGGCGAGAGGAAAAATAAGCAAAACAAAAACAAGTCGTTGATTTCGAGTTTGCAACCTAGTGCTCGAATCACAACAAAGAAAACGTAAATACAAAAACGGTAAGTCACTGCCATCGTCTACTTAACTGGTGAGTCTACTGCAGTGACTCAGTCGATAAGGTCGTAGTGTAGAAAATAAAGGAAGAAACATAAGTTGTGCGTCTGGTCGCTATGACCTGGGCCACATTGCATGACACGATCGTGCACGAGTGAAATTGGCACCTAGCCTAGGCTTTGCATACCAAATCATCTAGCGGCACTTTGCATACCAAATCAACGGATCTGAGGAGACGCTTATAGACGCCCTGTGTCTGCTACAGTGCACCTGAACTCTCTCTTACGTTTGTCTTTTGCCTTCCTTCCAATCCCTCGCCGCCTTTCCCATTTCGAGATTAGCCATCCAGACGTCCGTCTAGTTAACCTCCGTGCCTTTTCTTGTTTTGTCTCTCTTGCAGACCAGTAACCTCGTGAAATCCTGCCCCTTTCGTGGAAACATGGCGCTGCCTAATAATTGACCTTATTCAAGACTATGAATCTAACGCTTGTACATGAGCAAGAAGAGGGATTAGTCGAGACAGTGCGCACTGTCTCGACTATTCTTTCTTTTTCCCCATGTACAACGTGGTCCACTGTTAGAAGAAACTCTCAGATGTTCGGCTCTCACTTTTCTGGTGCTCTAACTGCAAGTACCTGCGGAAGTAATGTCAGTGTACTGCGCAGGTGTGTAGAAAGCTACCAGAGCCACCAACCACCTGCAGCAAATCCAGGCGATTGTACTCTTACCGGAGGGAAAATTACGGACGTGCACTTCACGTGTTCCATTTAACAATGGACCTCGCTGTACCTACGCGACATTCATCCTCTTAGAAAAAGCACACAACAAGCTCAAAATGTCACAACTTCTTCAGGAGTTTTCCAGGTGTACTTGAAGGAGTGCTAACTTGAACTGCTAATGCTTGCTCCAGCACTTCTCGCCATGTACCTTCATCTTTGCTTTTCTTATAGTATTTTTTTTATATTTTTTGCTTCAAAAGAACATATGCCCTGTACCCACATGACGCACTCCTTTGCGTCCCATTGCATATATATTTCACTTTATTATATTTTTTTCCTGGATTTCACTTATCTTTTTTTTTTTTTCTTCTTCTCAGCATACATATCCTTCGTTCGTCACCTCCGCTGCACTCGCTCACTGTACTTCATGCATCAAGTCTCGCGAAGTGCAGGGTGCATCTCTTCATATCATCGTTTCTTCTTCTGCTGCTCAAATGCATCGAACGACGACGACAAGGTCTGGATCTAATTATGCTGACTAAAGAAGTTTTCTTGCGCATTCTCATCACGTTCGACCTTTGCCCATGCCAAGCACGCGAACTGGCCATCGAACGTCGATAAAACTATACTCCGTTTCAGTCATCACGTGCAACGCTGTGGAAGCTACGCAAGAAGTTCGGCCACGAAAATTTATCACTCCGCGCGTTCCGTCAATGCTTCGCTGAGCGTTCCGTCCATGCTTCGCTGCGTGCGAATGGCGTTCGCTCGCGCGAGCATGCACGTGAGGCTTGCCGCGACTGGCTGCAAATAAAAAACCCGTAAAGAACAACAGCAAAATCAACATGATCTCAAACAATGCCTTAGCAGTCGTATACCATAGTGTGTTTGTTTGTAAGGATAAAAACTTGTTTATACTGAGCCTATATGAGAAACAGTTGCGCCCAATTGCAGTAGAAAAACATCGAACTATATCCAAGTGCGAACTCAGCCAGTGCAAAAAGTCTCTCTAGCCTCCACAGCGTTGCACCTGATATCTGAAAGGGAGTATAGAGGAACAGTACTTGGAAGATTTTTCATGGGTTCTGTTTGAAATAGAAGTGTCGTTAAAGACGAAGATCAGTCTCAATTAAGCTTATGACATTGCACGTGGTGGTATTTGTGTTTCATAGGGCTGCTCTGGCGAGCTGAGCAATGTTCGCAAACATAGGAATATGTCCCTGTACTGAGAGAAATTTTCATTTTGGTAATATTGTCACGTAAACGTGGGCCCACTCGGTTCTTTTGCGGTGAAATGCAGGGATTATTTGGAGGCTTCGTGTTTCTGCTCGATGAAACTAAATAATAAAAGCTATCCATTTGTAAGGTTATCGCAGCACTAAATACTTGGTGCAGTGGCCCAACATAAAAGTTGTTAAGATCCATCGGCTGTCGGTTCTCATTTCTTCGTTTTCATCTTGTAACTTGACGTGTGTGCACTGCATGAGTGTGTATGACTTGTTTCAAGTTCTTAAAGAGGAGTACGCATACGTCTATGTCACTACCATAAAAAGCCTGCAGTGTTTGTCGAAAGCTACAAAGCCGTTGTGCACGTGACAGGCTCTGTCGTCTAGCGCCGTCCAGCAGGCCCCGTTAACCTTTCGTACGAAGCCATAGCGACTGAAAGGGAATGCTCATCACTCTGCGGAGCTTTGTAGAGACAAGTTGACTACAAGATCACGTCACTACAGTCGACGACAGATGCCGTTCGGTGATCGGATTGAATCTTCTTTAATGCGATAGAATTATACATGGGCTCCACCCCCTGTGGAGGTATCTAACAGAAAACTTATGGGATCATCCAGAAGGTTCTGAAGTCGGTATCTAACAGAAAATATGGGCCGATCCCGAAGGCAGGGAACTCCAACACAGTGTCTCCAAGCACTGGTTGTCATGATGGAATAATCACATGAGGTGCGCGCTAGACGTTACAAAGAGCAACTTTGGCGCGAGAGAAGTAGTTAGTAGTTAGAGAATTGGGGTCCTGTGTTTGAAGACAGATGTTGTATCCCACAGTCGGTCATGCATTTCTTTACCCGCTGTGGTTGCTCAGTGGCTATGGTGTTGGGCTGCTGAGCACGAGGTCGCGGGATCGAATCCCGGCCACGGCGGCCGCATTTCGATGGGGGCGAAATGCGAAAACACCCGTGTACTTAGATATAAGTGCACGTTATTAGAACCCCAGGTGGTCCAAATTTCCCGAGTCCCCCACTACGGCGTGCCTCATAATCAGATCGTGGTTTTGGCACGTAAAACCCCATAATTAATTAAATTATGCATTTCTTTATAGCATTATAGGAAGATTTCACTCACCGTGGTAGCTTAGCGGCCATGGCGATGCGCGCTTAAAGGGACACTAAAGAGAAAAATGATTTATTTTGTATCAGTAGATTACTCTACCACCATACCGAAAACATCACTCTTACCGCGAGAAGCAACTTGGTAAGTCAGAAAGAAATGAAAAAAAAAAAAGAGCTTAGCCTTGCACTCGGCCGCGAAACGCTTGAAACAGCGAAGCTGGGCGATCGTAGCCCAGCATTTTCCGGAAGTGCGCGCAGCTTTTCATCTTATTACACATGGTGATGATAATTTCTTTTCGTGCATCTAGGACTTACGGCCGTCACTGCGCGTTGCATAGCGCAGCTTGCAACACCTCCACCGCGTCCCGCCGCGTTGCACTGCCGACAACGCGTTGCAGTAGACCCGCTCCGTTAATGCGTCTCTCTCTCTCGCTCTCACAGCGCCCAAAACTACTTCACACGCTGACGGTGATGCTTCTCGTGGGAGCCTCTTCGTTCTAGGCAAAGGACCAGAAGGACGTTGTAGTTCTTGCAGGAATGCCGGGAAACAGAGCACAGTGTGTGCAGAAGTTCTTGTTTACTTGCTGCCGTGAATCTGACTTGTCGATCCGATTTTCTCGATGTCAACTTTCTGGCTCCTACAAAATGTTCGTCACGCTCTCTTCGCGGTATTTACAAGTGCACAAAGTCTTTCGAAAAAAAAACACATTACTGAATTAAAATTTCAAACAGAGGGAAATACGCCGACGGGTTCACACACCTACGCGAGAAACATGCGGCACGCGTATATACCCCAAATCACACTTCGTAGGTTTGGCAGGCGTCAAAGGTTGAGGTAAATTTGTATGACACTGTTTCCTAGAAACAACGCATCGCTGAACGTATGCGGCGCTGTTGTGGTGGATGGCTGTATCTGAACGTGGGTGTCACAAGGGAACTAGCACTGCTCCAACGTTGACAGATAAGCACACGCTCTCATTTGTATGCCGTCTTGGCGTCAAAGCAATCGCATGAAGAAATAAGTGACAATTCGGAGCAATACCTAATGCTTTGAGAATGAATGTATTATGCGGGAAAAAGTGTGCGTGTCAATGGCGCTTGGAATCGTTAAAACATATCGTATGTGCTGAAGAAAAGAACCTGTCACACGTGCTCCTGAACACAAGCTGCTTAAAGATGAGATGCAGAAAATGCTTCTCATCGTCCTATAATTTCCGCAAGCTTATTTAAGTTCTTGTTTCAAGTTGTTCATTTAATTCGTCGATGGGTCTGTTCCCATCATGAGTCTATGGAAAGCCAGAATACGTCATCTATTCGTGTGTTTGGGGTAATAAACCTGAAACAAACATTGTAATCAATTATTATAATATCAACAAAAAAGGTACGTATTTCTTAGCTTGATAAGCACAGTCGCTGTGGCGCGATAAAGGTAGTGCGTAAATAGTGGCTGGATGAAGCAGAAGGAAACGGCGAAAATCCGCCTTTTTCATTTTCCTGTGCTGCCCTCTGCCCCGCGCCGCTGGAAACGTTTTGGAAGGGTGCTGGGGCTTTCGTTGATTTGTGAACCTGCGCCCGTGTTAAGTGCGCATCGGTTGTGCGATTTCGTGGATCGCGAATAATTATTAATGGCTTCTGCGGGGCAGCATGTCGTTCCTGGAAGCCATGTAGCACTCACCAGCTATATACATGTAGAATGAGCAGGCCTGAGTGTGCTCTTTTTTTATATAGTGCGGCCGATAAAGGCACGCTGAGTTCCCTCTGCCGTCGCGGCTGCTTTGGAGTTTGTTGTCGCTAACTCCTGCACTTGCACCTCACTTTTTTTGTAATTCTTTTTACACATTCTTTAGAGATTTCGCATAAATAAGATGTTTTCGAGTGCGCAGCCTTCCGCGTCGGATTTAGCAAAGCGATGCACTTAATTGGTTACATCGCATCTGCAGCCACAGATCGTTGTTAGCGTCAAAAAATAGGGGAAAGGCGCTGATATGAAAGAATGTCAAAACGTAGAATAAAACACACATATCTGCTCATATGAGCCGCGTTGTTCCATCGTGAGACGAGTCAGTATGAGCGGCTGAGCCACTTATACAATGGCGGCTGTGATCCAGTTACAAATATCGGGCTGTTAATTTTTTTTACTGATTCTCGCTTTTCTTTAACTTCGCGATAGTTAGTTTGCACGTGTCATAAAGCATTATTAAGCAAACTGTGCTCGCATAAGCGCTCATTTAAAGGCCGTGTTGTTCTCCTGCAAAAACGCGGATGCCATCGCTGACACCGTTGGTATATAACTGAGCGAAGCGGCTGTTTATGCTGCTGTGCCGAATGTACCGTCTCTTGTTTCGGGTTTGACGCAGAGATAAAGAGTACTACATCTCAGGAATTAAGAAATGTGTCAGCATGCCAACACGTAAAAACCCACCCATCTACGTTGCGAATACGACCGGCAGCCTACGGGAACGGTGACGTACAGATGTTGGCACAGGCGTTGGGCGCAGCGCTGTGTCCCCGCTTGCAGCTTATTGTGTACGCGGCGATCGAAGCGAAGGGTACTTTTTTTCAAATCGCTAAGGCTAGAATTGGACTATAAAAGCAGTTTCCTTCATTATAACTTGCTTACTTTTCAGTACCGGTCCACCGGTAGCGAGTACGCGAACTCGATGGTGCCAGGCCTAACCTTCGCTGAACAGGATCAACATTGGCTCAAACCTATGTGCACGGATTGAGAGGGTCGAATATTGTGCATTTCAACTTCGTAGGCATGTGTTGACTCACTTTGAGCGCGATTATTTATATATACTAACGAAGCCGTTGCGGCTATCGCGTTATCGGTTCGACGGCCGATCGCGTGGGGTTCGGTCGAACGATGGTCGGCACGCTGATTTTATCGGTGCCGTCGACAAGAAAGCCCGTCGCAGTACGACAACTCGCGCTCGTCGGTTACGTCTTGTAGGCCTGGTATGATAAAATGGTCTCAGCGACACAGTGCCGAATGGTCGATCAATCGTAGGCGGGCGCGTCTTGTCGGTCTCGTATCGACCCAGTGTTACCGCGCCTTGAACGAGTGCGTGAAGTCGGGCACACGCTGCCACTACCAGCAAGCGAGGACCGGCGCTGCAAGAAGTCTTCGTCAGCAACGTGTTTTTAAGTGTCTTCCAAGTGTAACGCAGGGGTTTATCGATAAATTTGCTATTACAGCCATCAATGCAAGGCGGCAACTACGTGGTTCCCTGTGCAGTCTAGACGAAGCCCTCACCGCTTTCTGTTAAAAGTGAAGTTGCAGTCTTACGCTACGCACGTTTTCGGTACCTCACCGACGTCGAGCTACCAGTGAGGTTTCAACGAGGTACACAGCACGAGTTTGCACTTGCAGTAGAGCGCGTGCGAGCGCATTTTTTTTTTTTTTTCGGGGGACGTTTCCCCGAGACGGGGCCGCGCGGCCGCGCGCGCGACCCTATACTATCTTAGCACGGTAACGTTTACTAAAGGGGTATATTCTCACAAATTTCTGCACCTATAAAGAAAAGTTACATAGTAACCTTTATTTAAGTAACCTTTAATAAAGGGCATACTCTCACAAACTTGTAACCTATAAGTTGGAAATAAAATTGTAACCTTTACTTAGGTAACGTTTAATAAAGGGGCATATTCTCACAATTTTGTGCACCTATAAAATAAAAGACTACGTGTACCTATACTAAAGGTTACTATATAGTAACCTTTAGTATAGGTACACGTAGCCTTTATGTATGTAACCTTTCGTGTAGACATACAGTCTTGCAAGGCTTCACACGTGCGTCCTTCTGCGCATGTCCATGAATTTAGAACATTGATTCTTCGGCCAACCACCAAACTTCACCGCAATGCACTAGCGTAACTCACTGAGCAGAACTTTATAAAAATTCTACTTCAAATGATCGGCCGAATTTCTACAACTTTCGGTTACCAACGTCAGGAGGATACTCGCTTCTGAAAATATAGGCATTTAAGGCACTTAGTCATAACTTCTCTGCTGCGTTATATTAGCGCTTTGGTTAAGGTTAAAGCACTGCTATAACGCAGCGGGGAAATTACAACTAAGTGTCATAAAAGCTTATGTTATCGGAAAAAGGTATCCTTTCAACGTAGCTCATGGAAAGTTGTTGAACTTCGGCTGATCTTCCAAAATACAATTTTTCTGAAAACGCTGCTCAGTGAGTTACGCTAGTGCCCTGCAGTGAAGTTCAATGGGTGGCCGAAAGAACAATGTGCAAAATTCATGTGCATGCGCAGAAGGACGCGCGGGTGACAACGTGCAAGACTGGATGCCTATACGAAAGATTACAAAAAAAAGTTTCCTAAAAATGGCCGCAGGGGTTATGCCCTAATTTCTTGGACATGACTCATAGTCGAAAACGAAAAAAATTCAGGTCTTACGACAAAATGACATTTTATTACTGTAAAAACTTCATAGTGGCGACAGACAGCATTTGCGCGATAGTCAATACATTTGGGGACAAAATTTTACTAATTAGCTTTTATCATTTCTTTGGGGACATGTAATTGCATATTCAAGGCAGCCAGTACTGAAAGAATACCGATTTATCATAATTGTGCCTGGCACCAATTTAGAGAAATTGAATCTGCAATGAAGTGCGTTGCTGCTTCAGTTATTCTTTCTGCTTAAGCTGCAGCAAAATTCTGTAAATATCTCAGCTAGAACAGCAATGCATTTTATGGCATGTTTGCTGCAAAATTCTGTAAATATCTCAACTGGAACAGCAATGCATTTTATAGCATGTTCGCAGTATGTGTTTTTGAGGCTATTCTGTGGCAGAATGCTTCCAGCAACCGGATATGGAGTGCTGATTGACCAGCTCTGCCGTTAACTACGATTGTTTATTTACATGCTAATCAGTCAAACATTGGTAATATTCGTACTAATGATGATTATTCGAGTTGATTGGCGCAATTCGTACTAATGATTATTGCTGAAATTCTGTTGCGATGACTATAAAACTTGTTCCGCAGAAATCAACATTTCGTCTCAAATTCTCTTTTTTAATATTCAAGCACAGACTGGTTAACAACGTGTAAACCTTTGCCACCTTGCTATTTTACAGCGCAGGTCATTTACACAAGGCAGCTTGCAGGAATTAGTATAGAATGCACGATGCATCAAGACAGCTGTACAGTTTGAAATAACCTGGCACATGGTAATTTTGGATTAAATGTGCAAGACACAAAATAATTGATGAAATACACAGTATGTTGCTTTTGTATAGGTGAATGCATCATATACAGGTTCGTCCCGCAACATATTTATTTGCTGCAGACCATGTTGAAAGTTTTTTGCAAAAAAGGTACCATGTCATCATCACATGACAGTGAGATTTCTAATAATTATATTTTGCACAAGTGGAAAGCTCATCTGAAAAGGCGGCACATTCCAGAATGAATACGCATTTCAGCATGCAACATCTCTTGTATCGAAAAAAAAATCATAGAGATATGAGACGGCAGCACCCACATTCTGGAAATAATGTGAGTAGCAGCTGTGAGAAGGAAAGCTGACACAGTTAAAATGTCATGATTACTTTATTTGCATATACAAAACAAGGTAACTCAAAGCTTTCCCTTCACAAGCAAAAATACATTTTGCCTTGGTCTGTTTTCTTCGTCACGGCCATGAAGCAGTAATGAAAAAACCTCCGAGTACAGCGCTGCCAGACAGCCCAAATTTCTACAGCATCACGAGGAATGGGGCAAAAAAAGAGAAATGTGGAAGGTTTGTGTACAATATGTTAAAATACAAATACATATAAGTTTTAGACTTCCATGAGGAGGACGATCGCATCCCTGTTGCGAGCACAATCATCTGTCTTTGCTGTTGTCAGTTGCTAATTCTCCGATTTTCTTGCTGTGTAGTGGAGCCTAGAACGACAGAAAAGTAATCTTAGAATCTCATAGTTACTTCTTAGCGTCGCCCTGCAAACAACAGCTCTTACCATGTAATGAAAGAGACATAAATAAACCAGAAACAGATGAAAAACTATCGCAGAACAAATAATTAAACACGCCCAAGGTGAATAGACTCTTCTGTCTACGAAATGTCGGTATCAATAAAAATTAAAGATAAAAAAACTGAACAATAATGAATTGTCAAGTCAGCTCGTACTCCCCTCCAGTACAACTACAAAAGACAACACCGCAATAATGTGACAATTTAACAGTCAAAACGCAATATCAAGTGATTACAAACTAAATATCAGCACAAAACACCAGTTCCGTGCATGAGGTCAATGTTGTGCGTCCGCACAAAAGTGCAACATAAACTTGAGATTTAAGAATAACCAACACGGTGACTGATAGTGTTAAAAATATTAAAACAAGTGTTTATGAAGCGAGCAAGTAGTTTACTTAAATAAAACTGAACAGTGCGAGCATGAGCATGAATTGACGGTGAAATTTAGGACAGACACACACCAGCAAATAAATAGTTGAACAGAAAGCATTGCTTACCTAGGTCCCATTTATTGCTGTCTTCGGCATTCATTACAGCAGTCACAACCCAATCGATGCTCACGACTCTCAGGTAAGCGAAGAACTTTTACCATTGTCCATCGGCAATGCGTCTCGTCGCAGCGGCCACGCAGCACGCCAAACATGTCCCTGCTCCACGCCCGGCGTCATGGCTTCTTTTCAGCGGCGCGCGCGCCTTTAGGAGTTTTTTAGTAACTATACCACCCGTCACGAGTGACTCAGACACCCAACACGCTTGGTAAGCGCACGCCACCCAAATCCGAGAGCGGAAAAACGTGTTTAAAGCGATGAAACAAAGCGCGACACGACCGTTTCAAAACGACACCACCGGCGATACTCTTCCCGGCATGCATCGCGAGAGCTGCGCAATGCGAAGGAGATATGACAGCGCTCATGTTTGGCTGAAGCTGAAGCGCGTTTGATTACGCCCGGCATCTAGCGCAACTAAAGATAATAATCAAACTATAGGTGCGTCAAAGTATCACAGGACGATATATGTATCAAGACGCTAATATTCTAATGTTTCAGGATGTTACTGTTCGTTTGTATTTGTATGTTTTTCCCTGCTCATTTGGCCGGCCGCCATTGTGGCCTCCCACCGCGAGCGCACGTTCATCTCTCTACGAGACCTTACTGGAGCGCCTGTCTCCCGCTGTCATGTGAATGAAACGGCGTCTTTCTCGCGTGTTTATGAGCGGGAAAAATTGGTGCGTGTCTGGCGTTCTCTAATGAACCCAACATTTGCTGTAATTTAGGAACCACTCCCTCTCATACGTCAAAAATACAAAAAAAGAAAGAAAAGAAGAAAAAGAAAGCGCGGTGGCCTCAGTTGCAGTGTACAAGTAAGTCTCATTACGAAGCATCTTTCTCGCCCTGCAGATTAGTTATTCGACCTGCTCTACGCTTTGATCCTGTCGGTCCTCGAGGTTTTGCAACACTCTAGCGTGCGCCCACGTGCGACCTTCAGTGTGCGCCTGCTGTTAGTGGGTGTCGCGTTTCAGGAGAATATAAAACAAACGTGAATATAGGGAGCATTGATACACAAGGAAATAATAAAAAAATATTGGGTACAAATATACATTCAATCACCATAATGCATCCGCTTTTAGTTTTTGTGCAGGTACAAAAGTCTATGTTTTATACCACAGCCTAAAATGCCTGCAGCGGTAGCGGGGGGCTTTCCATCACATTGAACCGTAGTTATAATTCAAGCCACAACATCGTTTGCCACAATATTCTCCGATGTATGTTCACTGTTTCTGTGGCTTCCTTTTAGATTATAATGGCACGTATGCAGTAGAGATCAGGGACGAATGAATTGCTGCTGTCTCTCTTGAGCATACGCTCGTGCAAGATTTAAATTTCTTTTTTACATTGCGAAACCAAAGATCCCCACTGGTGTCAATAAAATATTAATTTAGTCCAACCTGCCTCATTCCCTCGGCCGCACAACATATCGTATAGGTTATAGTCCCGGCTAAACACACCACATCAGGATCGCAATACGACACAATATTAAGTAGACTTCCAATCCATACTGTAGGTCCCCTAAGCCACGAATGCCAACTCGGTTAGAGGTTACAACCTAAAGGTTACATGACATTTGGGGTTGCAGTAACCTTTAAAATAGACGTTTCGGCACATGTAACTTCTAGCCGCGATGGAAATTCAGGAAAACACAAAGATCAAATTTTTTTAGTCACTGAGTAACCTTTATGTTATAAGTTACTCGCAATTATAAGTTAACATAAACGTTACCGTGACCCGCCGTGGTTGCTCAGTGGCTATGGTGTTGGGCTGCTGAGCACGAGGTCGCGGGATCGAATCCCGGTCACGGCGGCCGCATTTCGATGGGGGCGAAATGCGAAAACACCCGTGTACTTAGATTTAGGTGCACGTTAAAGAACCCCAGGTGGTCCAAATTTCCGGAGTCCCCCACTACGGCGTGCCTCATAATCAGAACTGGTTTTGGCACGTAAAACCCCATAATTTAATTATTTTTTTAATTTTAAACGTTACCGTGCTAAGAGTGTACCAAAACGTTTCGCGACGAATCCGCCAGGGCAGGGCGCATGCGCCGTAGCGCCGTGAAAAAGGCGGATTGTCGACGAGGAGGAGAGGATTGTTGCCTGTTGCAGGCGGTTAGCCTCCCAAGGTCTCCAAGCAATTGCTCCGCCCGACTGCCACTGATTAGGTGTGGTAGGGTCTAAAGCCCGTCAGAATTCACCTGTAATGCAAGGTATCTGGTAACGCAAGGACACATGGCAATTCAATAACTAATACTGAAGACGGATTTGAATGTGGGCGTGAGAGGCTGCCCGCCATCCATTCCAGTTCTCCTTGCTTGCCCGCCCACATGGGTCACCATTCGCGCTCCAGCTCTGTATCGTGGAGGAGATTGAGGAGGAGCCGAAACAGCTCTCTCCTAAATATCCTGTGTCCACGTGGAACGAAATGCCACTTACAATTCCAATTCACGTAGAAACGAAATGCCACTTCCGCTTGTGTGCGGGGCCATTTTGCACTTTGGTACATCTGTTAACACGTTAGGTTCTGCATCGAATTCAGCACATACTAGTAATAATCGATGTCACCAAGAGCTTGTCTGCACACGCGACAAAAGGCATGCCAAGCTTTGTCTTGCATCGCAATGCTAGAATTTGCACTGACCCTGTGCGGATGAGATAAAAGAGGACAGCTGTAGTTCAGTGAAGTGCCTGACCGTTCCTCCACTCAGCACTCCACCTGGACTCAAGAAAGTAGATAACAGCGTCACCTTTCGACAGAAGTGGTCACTGCACTTCATGATCATCCGCAGTGATTCTTGGGAAGTGTAGCGTCTTCATCAGTTCTTGACTATTTTTGCGTTCGGTGGAATCTTCGTAGCTGTGAACACCAGCACTGTGTGTGGGACACTGCCGGTAGTCTCGTTGCCGCCTACGAGGATATGTGAGGGCAGCCACTGAAAGGCACTGGTAAATATCATTGTTCGTAATTCCTCATCAGCATGTAACGTACACTGAATGCACTTGTCAATGTGCAAACCAAGTTGTAATAATTGTAGCGAAGCTTTGCTGTCTGAAAAGAGAAGAGGCCGCGGCCGGCCGGACTTCAACGGCGATATTTTCGCACGCCGTGGAGGAGACGACGTGGTCAAGTCCGGCAAGTCACGAGACATTGCATTAAGAACCGGGATCATATGGGTCGTGCTGCACTAGCTCCATTCTCTTTGTCAAGGGAGTCGTCAGTGCTTAACTAGACATGACGATGTGTAACTGGAGCAACTAGTGCCGATACACGCACTTTCCAACTGACCATTGGAAAGAACCCGCCAGACCGCCAAATGCTTTTGTGCATCCTCATGAGCCCTGACCTCACCAGCCGGGTACTTAAATGGTTCCTCGACTGAGAGCGGCATCCCACAGGAGCAGTCCAGGTCGCCACAACGAACGAACGGCCTTTAAACAAAGTGCTTATTTTGTGCAGGTACGTTCTATTGATATTGTTACTTAAGTAAGTACTACGCTTCACTTTGCTGCTGGACAACAAAAAAGGCTATTTGATTTCCCAGGTCGGATATTTTCCAGAATGAAGGCTCTGTTTCCCGCAAAGTACCCACAGCAGTCCAAGATCTGGCATAAAGTGCGCAGCTGTGAACAGCGCAAATTTTATTATTCATTGTGTCTTGGTTTACCACAAACAAAACGTTTGCTTTCGTCTAGTTTTTCGCGGAAAACAAGTAGGCGGTTTTGTAGCTGGGCCTCCATTAAGTGGTCAGCCGCTTCGGCGATTTTATCAACCGTCTTGCAATACCGCGCATGAAGAAAAAGGGAAAGGTGATTATGATAGTTATTCAGGAGGTGTTCAGCGACTAAATCAAGTCCCGAAATACGTTAAAAGATTTCCCTTGTTCGGCCGTCTCTACCCCCCTATAAAAAAATATAAAAAACTGAAAAACCTAGTAGCGTACTGCCTGTCTGTCTCGTTCTCCAAAGGAAAGCCATTTACCCCTTCTCATAATCATTCAAGTCCTCAGGCGACAATTGGGCATATCCCCTCGACGAAAATTCACTTAGGGCTTCCTTTACTATAGAACGACTTACTAAATGCTGCCTTGATCTTGTCCATGGTCTATTGTGCTGTGTAGCAGTGGTCTTAGTGCGAAATCTACATGAACAGGAAGTTCTTCCATTTTGTTAGGTTAACAGTTATGTGTTACCTCGTTCTGCATATTGCAAGTGAAGCGCAAAAAACAGGTACAGACGGAGGGCACAGACGGAGGGATTGACGGAGCGCATGTGTCTCCCGTGTGTCGCTGTTTTTGGGCTTGCAGTATGTCGCACCAACAAGGTCCAATTTCTACCCTTCTCGTTCTCTATTTATGTGTAGACCTTTATACAAATTCATGTTTATAACCTTGTTTATTTACCCCAATACATAGGTGCTCAAGGTAGAACCTGTGCTCCCAAGGCTACAGCTATATACATTTAAGGTCACCCTCCATCCAAGCTGTGTCATGTATTAGGCCGATAATTGTATTCTGCGATGCTTTGTGTCGCTTAGTCGTCTGGTCGTTTCTATGTTGTGCAGTTATCCGAAGCAGGACCTTTGCGCACCCTAATGTGACGTTTTAAAAATAATGATTGTACCGTGTAACAATGCCGTTTCGACATTTTTTTCTTCATTTTGTTCACTTGAGTACTCCATTATATATACTACTTGCGCCCTTACGACCACCGGTTACTAAGGTCTTAGTGAACATTGTGAGAAGCCGTTACTGGTGTTTTCTTAGTAACTGAGGCAACCCTTTTTCCTAAAAGTGAGAACAAGTTTGTAAAATTTTATCATTTTATTTGTCAAGCACTGCTTTTCAAATTTCCTTTTGCAGCTGTAGAGACATTGGAAGCGTCCGCGGCGCTAACGCAAGCCTGGCACCCTATACTGAAAGGCGTCCACTCCAGGTAACCCTGGAACGCAAAGCCGGTCGCTGGTTGGGGAATTCTAAGCTTGGGTGCCCTTATTCTGAAACTGCATATTGTACTGTCTTTGGGGTCGGTCCAGGTCGTAACGGAATGAATTGTAAGGTTACATTGTAGGAGTACAAAAATCAGCCGTTTCATGCCATCGCCGTCATATATAATATATTATCGTCGTCGCCGTCGTCGTCGTTTTGCTTGTGTCGCCACGCACATGCTCGTGTCACACACGCGCAATTGCTCGCCTTGCACAAACACGTAACAGTGTGCTGCAGACTTCAAACAATGCTGCATAGCCAGATACTTGCAAAATGCTTCCAATAACATCGATTTCTACAGTGCGTGGGATCTGTAAATATGTTTCCTGGTCCATCGCCGGTTTACTCTACCATTCGAGCTTTTCTCAGAGACAGTGAACATGATCTGCGAGTTAAGTGCTTACAATTTTTCAAGTTCTTTTTACACAATTTTGCCAGCTCTTCTTTACTAATCGTCATCATGGACATATTTTCCCTTTCATATTGTTCATTTACTTTTTCAAGTCAACGCTGAATAGCTGGTAAGACCCCGCTGATTCAGGCCAACCCCTAAGCTCTTAAAACGATCTCTTTCTCTCTCTCTTTCTAGGTAATTTGAAATACTGGTACAGATTGAACTCTTCGGCGTACTTTCTTTGCCTTGTTGCTGTTACTGTTTGAAACGTTTATTAAGCAAAAGAAAACCAGAGGCCTCTCGCCAATGCATAGGCCTCTACCTTGTTGTTGGTGATCATCGCGTAATACTCCGACGGCAGACCATTCAAGGCCCCGGCCATGATGAGATTTCCGTAGAAACGAAGTCCCGTGGACACCAAATGTATGTATTGTATTTTAGCCGTCTTTGTTTCTTGCTAATTAGCAAGGGGTTTTACAATAATATCAGCTTGTTTCTGATCTCGAATAGTTGGAACAGTGGTGCGTTATCAGAGCCCTAAAATAGCTCTTGACCACTGGATTTCTCGTCCATCGTGGAGCAATCAGTTTGTGGAACGGCCAAACCCCTCCTTGTCTCTTTCCTGCGAATCAAATAAACCGTTACAGTAGATGTTACGCGGATCTTTTGAATCATTTGGAACCAGAGCCGGACTGATGAAATGTAAGCCAAATCATCTTAATATTTGCACTGTTGGGCTGCCATATTCGCTAGCCATATTGGGCGCCATATTCGCACGATGAGCTGCCATATTCGCTAGCTTGCATTTCTGTGTCATTATGAGCTGATCAGCTTTCTCCATTTCCTGTTGGGATTTCTGCATTAGCTTCGATTGGATCATTCGCCCCTGTTAACTCAAGTTCGCCTACCTTCCACATCATTACTCGCCGTCCTCTTGATAGGCTCCTCCACCCGCCATAGCAACTCCTTCGCAGCAATAGACTTGTACTTATCATTTCTATAAGGGGGAGGGGGATGGCGCTGCGCCGAAGACACAGCCGTTAAACACGGAGGCCGCTATACCGTCAGGGCCGGCGGCGACGTGTTCCTTCACCGGCAATTATAAGCTCCGTGGAAAGCGCCGCGATGAGGCGCGAGGGGAGGCAGGGCATTAGGGGCTGCTCGCTGCCTAGCGAAAATGTTTGGCGCTGTCCCCTGGACACGGCAGTGCCTGACGGCTCATCGGCGTGCACCAGAAGGACTTGCGAGGCCGGTATAGGCTACCACTGCGCAGGTTCCACGCACTCGGTGCTGAGCATCGCGAGCGAGTTTCGCTGACCGGGGAGCTATCGTAATAAATCAACAAAGTGGAGTCCCAGGCAACCGAGCATAATAAATCAGTGGCGCAAAATCATGGCAGGAAAAGAGAGAGAGAGAGAGAGATGTTCGAGCGTCGTTTATCAAAAACGGCTGCCACGGCGAAGCGCCGCACCGGACACATTCCCAAAGCGCTGCTGCCCGGATATTTATCAAGGTGGAAGGCTCCGGAGCCTCGCCAGCCCTTCGCCAGGCGCACGACAGCTCTCTTGTTTTGGCGCCTAGCGTCCGCGTTGCCTCGCGGGCGTCACCGAAAGCATGTGCCCCAAATTTCAGTGGGCGCGCGCGAGCTGAAAACAAAAATGAAAATAGCGCCGTCAACGCGCGTATGCCCACGACGGTCATACGCACTGTTGTTTCGAAATGCCAGGGCAGAAGCTAGTGTGCCGCATCGAGGGACGAAAAACGACACGCACAGTGAAATCCGCGTCTCCGAAGAGTGAGGGACGCAGTCGTTTCTCGGGCATAGTTTGATATGCAAGTTGTCCTTGAATGGGCATAGTTCCTGCAAGAGCGTGAAAGAATGGGAGAACAAGTCTGGTGATAAACTGTGACACACGTGTCCCCGTGATGCACAATTATTTTCAGAAGACGCATCTGAGGAGTTTCTTCTTCGCGTGGTACGCAACGTCCTGGCAGGTGAACCGGTGGAGGCCCTATACGGCGAGACTGGCGACAGCTAAGAGACTTACTCGCAGCCGGAGCGGGCGCTGAATGCACCATCGTGTTGATGCGAAAAAGGCCTTTAAAGGCACTCTGTCTTCCTACTCTGAAGTTTATGGTACGCTAAACTTTTCTAACGTTTTCATTTCATTTAGACGAATTCCGCTTGTGCTTTGTTCTTGCGCTTTCACGTTTCTTCCACTCTTCACGTTTCACTTTCCAATCTACGGTTTAACGCCATAGAGTGGAAGGAAATGAAGTACAATAGTATCTGTTACATAAAAAGACAGAACTACAGTACATGACTTATATCAAAAGTGAGCCGTGCTTTAATTACAACTGGTACCCTCAAACACGGCCAAACAAACCCTATGCTTTTAACGCTGTGGAATCGTTGGCTATGCTTTTTATTGTCTAAGGATTGATAATCCAATCTGTATGAACCAGCGAAGAGTGATGGCTATGTATAAAAATTTCGCATAAGTGCGTACCGTACTTTTCTGTATTTATATTTATGAGCAAAGTCAACAATTTTCTTGCGTTTATTGCTTTCTTTCAGAGCTCAGCGTACTTTAGTACGAATAATCTTGGTGACCGTATCAGAAACAGGAACGTAGCTATCAGAAACATAGGTTAAAGGTTGTATACAATGTACGTTATGTTGATGAAAGCGAGGAGATTATGCTATATAAGTAGATCTGGGTAAACTGGCTTGATGGAGATTTTCTTGACAAACATATTTTTCGCCATCGATTACAATAGACGCGCTCTTTTATGTCGGTTTTTACTATACGATGAATATTCATGTCTACGCATGGTCAGAACAACAGCACTTGAGTACAATCAAGATAGCACTGCTTTCAAGATTTCTGAAGTTTACAAAAATTATTTGCAGATCTACAAAGCTTCGCTGAATCATTGATAAGCGACTAGAGAAGCTGTCCCACTTTCCCACCAAACAGTATAATGCCATGTTGATGCACCATGCCTGCTGAACCCTATTTCGCTCCAGCGACGGCACCCCGCACTGCTTAACGCGCGTAATTATTCGTGATAGTGTAAAGTTCAATGCCCAAAATACACTGTACCGGGCTTCATTCACGCCGATGCAAAGTTCCAGCTGGAGGACCTTATTTCGCTGCTTATAAAGATGATCTTTTGCAGATCTTTCCCGTTGTGAAAAGTTTAGCGGGCGCCCCCCTGTACTTCCCTAACTTTGTGTGCCACTTTTTGTTCACTCATACGCTTTAAAGTTTCCTCATAAATGATGTGCAGCCATAAATGATGTGAATCAATCGGATGAGATTGATTCCAATCTCATCCAATTTTTTACCACACGGCATCATACGGATATAAAGCCTGCATAATTGAAGTCTTCATAAGGGTATCGTTTTTAGTATTGCAGTGATCGTCAAGGTACGCATGAATTAGTGTGACTTCAATAAGTTTTTTCCTCCTCCAATTCCTCGATGTCTTTGTAATTTCTCCATTGTGTTCTGCAAATTCCGCATTTTATTACTTAATGTTTCATGCCAATCCATACGTTAGCAATGAAGTCAAGGGTTTCACGAAAACTCGTCTGGCGAGGAAGCCGATAATAAGAAGCCATAATCCACAGCATACCTGTGGATTATGCTGTGGACTGCTGCCGAACAGCATTGCAAAACGACACATCTCCGCCTTCGCGCACCCCATTCGAAGTCGACGACGTGTGCCGCCTCTTGGAATTTTGCTTACGCAACACATATTTTTCATTTAATGGATATTTTTACAGGCAGGTGTTTGGAATGACAATGGGAGCGTCGGTGTCAGTGTCTTGTGCCAACATTGCCTTGGAAGCCCTCGAAGAGAAAGCCCTCACGACGTTCCAGCCCACTCAAAAATTGTTCCCGCGGTATGTCGACGATTGTTTTTGTATTATCCGCCGCGAAGACGTCGTACCTTTTCTGCAGCACCTGAACTCTTTCCAAAGCACAATAGAATTCACCGTTGAAGAAGAAGTTAATGGTCGCCTGGCTTTCCTTGACGATGAAGTCATGCGTACTGAATCCAGCCTTTCAACAAGCGTTTATCGGAAGCCTACCCGCACAGGGAAATATCTGCACTTTGATTCGGCCCATTCCCTTGGACACAAACGATCTGTTGCCTCTACATTGTGCACCCGTGCATTCCGATTGTGCTTGACTACTGACGCACGCAGAGCTGAGTTGAAGAGAGTGACGCAGGATTTGGTCAGCAATGGCTACCCCGGCCAGTTTATAAAGACTGAAGAAAAGCGTGCAGCTGAACCCCCTGTCAGGCCGTTGAGAACAAGGAAACGGGCGTCTCTCCCCTATGTACGAGGCGTGAGCGAGTCAATGTCAAGAATTTTCAAATATTATAATGTACAAATCTGCCACGTCCCTTCAAGCAAGCTAAAACAACAACTCGTCCGAGTCAAAGACCGCCTCGAAAAAGAAAAATATCCCGGCGTCATCTACAAAATTCCTTGCCAGGACTGCCAGGCGTGCTACGTAGGCGAGACGGGAAACTTTAAAAGAAGGCTACAGCAGCACCGCAATGATGTAGCCAAAGGACACACGGTTTCCAGCGCCCTGGCAGAGCATCATGAGAAGACTGGTCACAGTATTAACTGGCATTCGGCTTCCATCATCGAAAGGGAGAAGAAATTATCATCCCGATTGCTTCTTGAATCATTCTGCATACAATCTACTACTAACACAATAAACCGGACACGGGGCCCCCTCCCTGAGTTGTACGCAAGCGCCTTACGTCTTCCGACGCATATATAATAAAGACCATCACGCATTCGTTCATTGTGAACAAGGCACCCGTACTGGGCGCCGAAACGTCAATCAGTTGTTTTGTGTTCTTCAGCTGGCGAGTGTACGTTTATTCAGCTACGTTAGCAATCGTTTCAGTCGTCCCTGTGGGTGTTATTTGAAATTAGCAATAGTTCGATAACTTATTACGATTGCGGTCTATATCTTGTAATTGTGTATTACGCCCTCCGAATTCCTGCTAAGTATCGTTCCGATCAAACATTTAATGGTATTGCAGTCGGTTTCGACGATTCTTGCCAACGGTTTTCTCGACAAGCTTAATTGTGGCTGATTCTATTATATAGTAGCATTAACCAAGTCGTGATAAAGGGCTTACATTCGCACACTTCTCCCAAGTGGAAGAGATATTCTACCTATGACCCCTGGTTCATGGATTTTTACTGGAGATTTTAACGCCAGCCACTCACTTCGGCGAAGTCGTAATTTTAATTCCGGAGGGAGAAGCCTACTTGCATTTACCTCTGAACATGATATGTATTGTTTAAACAACGACAGTCCCACATTTCTGTGGAAGCTGACGCATAGCAGTTATTTGTTCTTAGCTATTGTCTCGTAATGCCTCATCAGCAGCGTCCACTGGTTCACAGGCATGGAAACCCATAGAAGCTGCCACACTCCTAATGACCTGAAGATAAAACGTATAGCCCGATCAATTTCACGTAATGAAAGGGGAAATTTGGCGTCTGCCTAAGAGCACAAAGCTACAAAATAAACCCACAGAAGGTGTTTCGCAGATAGCTGTAGTAATAGAAGAAAATTTGTCTCGATCCGGAGAGCCTCCTGCTGCTTTCAGATGGATGCCATTTTTCTTCCTTTTCATGAAACTTCCTTCACCTTGCGGATTTATGCAGAACTGACTTGCCATATTCCGCTTCACCTCATATTCTACGAACAAAAGAGTGGTCCTTGTCTAAATCTATTATGGAAGACGCATGGCACGAAATCCAGATCGCGAAGGTCATGCACGATGCTCTGCACACACTTCGGTCATTGGCAAAGTGCACGGATACTCAGGAGAAATTAGAGCGCTTTCGTTCAATCCGCCGGCAGCGCAGCCGAAATACAAAAGCATAAAATGAGTTGATGACTTTAGAGAGGTCAGACGCATTCAAAAGGGAATTCAGCGTCGCAGTGCCGGACTGCAATCGCAACGCTCGAAATCTTTCTGCGAATATAGCGACTCGCGTAAGCATCTGTCACATGTTTTAAGAGCAGTGCGTAGAGTTCGAACAGTTCCTCAACTCAACTGAGTCAAGCCTCTAGCTCTACATCGGTCAACGGAGAAGAAGATCTCTGCGAAGTGATAGCGGGCCCGATGTTAAAACCTCGCTCATTTATCCTTATTGCCATCGCTCGCTCCCGCCATGTGTGCTTACATCGATGGGGGAAGAAGTCCGTGCTACACTGGAATAAATTACCTAAGGGTCACCGCAACAACGGGAAATTTTTTGCACTTCTAGAAATCCCTCCAAAGCATAGAACGAGAGAGAGAGAGATAAATACGATTTGGACGGTAAATAAAAACAATAAGAACGCATTGGGCCGTGGACCTAACGAACAGGTGCGTTCCGATATTCGACGAGCTTATCATCACAGCAATAAAAAGGGGCACAACGTGCTTTTCCACGGCTTCCAGGACCCAGCGGTGTTTGTGGGAATGAGTGCTTCGACGCAGCCGCCCGGTCTGTACATGACAGTAGATCGAGAGGTCTTCCACAGGACCTAGCTTTTCTCAATAAACGCTTTAATCTTCTGGCCTCAAGCTCCAATGCTCGAGAGGCCAGCGTTGCCGTCGGTATTACATTCTTCGCCTGCGCCGCCGCCGCTAGAGAATGCACTCCGCGCGAGCCACACGTTCGCGTGTTCCCGCTTTCTTTCTGAACAATGAGCGACGCAACCGATAGAAATGCTTCGGCTGCCACTGCTGCTAAACGAGCTGCCCGAGCAGAGGCTCAGCGCCGCCGCCGAGGGACACTGTCGTTCAGAATCAAATTCTTTGCAACAATATATCGCGAATTCAAAACACCTAAATAGCTGCGCTAGAAATTTGCATTATGTAGTATCCTAATCGTCGGTGAATTTTTAACGCGCACTCAATAATGCACTGTTACACGACCGTTCCTTGCCTTCCGCCCCCATCAGAATGCGGCCACCGAGGCCAGCAACCTCAGACTCGAACCCACAACCTCGGGCTCAGCAGTGGAACGCCATAGCCACTGAGATACCGCGGCGGGTGTGACTGACGAAACTGGGCCCCGGTCGAAATGGTAGTTACGTACGCCGACCCATCAACAATTAGAGCTTGAAAAATGTTACTGTCGCATCCAAGCATACTAAGATTTAGATTAAAATAGAAAGTTGTTTTTATTACTCAAGCTGTTGACTGGTTGCTAAAGATTCGTAGGCTCTTTTTTTCTCTTCAGATACACTGTGAATAGAAGTACTAAATGCTGAGCGAGTTGGTATTTGATACTGACGAAGCACGAATCTTGTTTATCGCACTGTTCTTCGACTGTGAATGGGCACTGCTGTTCAAAATATGCGCAACTAGAATGATCTGCACTATAAATGTTCATGATTTGTATTCATGAAGCATTCACGCAACGGGGACCGTAATTTCGGTTGTCTATATAGTGCATATCGGCTGTACAGTTGTATATCGCTTTTATACAAGGTGTCCCAGCTATCATGCACCAAGTTTTAAAAATACGCAAATGCCCTGTAGCTGAACAGAACCAAGGTAATGTTGTTTGCCGTCGTTTGGAGATACTCGTATTATTTTTTCCATTCCACCTAATTACATAACTAGTGTTAATTAATGAACTTCTTAAATATTACAATTCGATAAAAAGTGTCAGTGAGATAATTGTAGAGCAACGTGAAAAACTCCCGATACAGCTTTCTGTTGCTGAATACGTGCTACACAAAAGTGTTTTTCCGAGCGTGAAAGAAGCTCGCGAATACACGCAATGTGCCTCGTGCGGCCAGTCGTGTGGCGATATATTCGCGCGACGTGTATTCGTGGGCTTCTCTCATGCTCGGAAAAACACTTCTATGTAGCACGTATTGAGCAACAGAAAACGGTATAGGGAGTTTTTAATGTTGCTCTACAATTTTCTCATTGACACTTTTCATCTAAATATAATATTCGAGAATTTTATTAATTAATTAAGACAAATCTGATAAGGTTGATAAGGGCCGCATCAATTCCAGTAAGGTTGATAACGACCGATGAGGGTTGATAAGGGTTTATACTGGTCGGATCAAGTGTTATAATATTGATAATGACACCGAACTGCGTGGAGATGAGGAAGTTGCACCATGCTTATGCATACTTAGACAACTCCCAGCGGAGTTCCTGTGTGACTTTCTTCTCTCCCCCTCCTCTATGTAAAACCATCTGGCCTTGAGAGTATTTCAAAATAAATAAACCAATAAACCGTGCAATAGTTGAACGCTCTCTTCGCAGCCTATGGCTAGCCCCAAGAAATGGTTACCGACAATGGTCCACAGTTTACCTCGGACGAGTTCGAGAGTTCGGGCTAAACTTAGGTATCAAACACACGAGAACGCCTCCTTACTACGCAGCACCCAACGGCTACGCAGAAAGGCTCGTCAGAACTACAAAGGCAGCTCTTCTCAAGCAATTTTTGGAGGACAACGTGATGGTATTAAGCGCACGATGCAGTAGCGCCTTGGTTAATTTTAAATGTTTGAGCATTTCTGTTAAAGGCGTAAGGCATTTCTATGCCTACCTAACGAGCAAACTTGCCCGTCCGTCACGTAAGACGAATCGCTATAAAGAAATTAATGTATAAAAATGTCGGAGTTTCGCCCAAAAGGCGAAGCATCGATTGCGATAGCCATTTAGTAGACATGGTATATGAAGTAAGTATAGTAGTTTTATCGGCCGTATAAGCTTGGAAACATTCTCTTACTAACTAAATTAAAAAGCGTAGTGTCAGCGTAAACAGGCAAACATGAACACATCACACTCGATGACCGCGGACACTCGCTGTCAAAATGCTGGCGTGAGGAAGCGCGGCGGCAGCTGCGAGCGAAGTGACCTTCGTGCTGTCTGTCGCTTCAACGCAAACTGAGCGGCGAGCTTTGAGCCATCTGCATATCGCTTTCAAAATAGGGCGCAGTTGCTGCTGGAGCACGCAAAAAGTACGCAGTTGCTGCAGGAGTAGAACACCAACGAAACGAAGATTACGGGTCGCCGGAATAAGGAGAATCGCCAACGAAAGCAAGCCTTAAACGGCCACATGCTACCGACAACCGTTATCAGGTGACGTCACAAGAACCATTGCGCCCTCTTGAGAAGTCATCGCCAAGTCCTGACCGACAAGGTGACAGTGATTTACCGCAAGGAGCACCTGAAGGCGGTGCCGTGGCGGACCTCAACAAAACTCATGCGAGCCTGGCCACACTAAAGATTTGGCACCCATTGTTACGGAGGGTCCAGCCGCCACGCCACCACTGCGGCAACGCAATCGCACTCGCAGACCTCCCGACAAGTACACCGCTGAAGACTACAAAAAGAAGACCAAGTAACCAGTTTAATTAACATCTGTTTTGTTAAGGAGAGATTAGTGCTCTTGACCTGTCAAAAGCAAGCACGTGATCCTGACCGGCCTTCCCTTGATAGCGCGCCTTATAATAAGCAGCGTGTTGCCGCGTTGCTTATAATAAACATGCATTCGTTCCTACGTCGGTGCTGACGTGTCTGTCTCGACAGCGATATAACAGGTGTCAATGCGACAATCGCAAACAACGTCTAATTCTCGCCCACCTTACGATGAAATTGTATAACTTGGCAGGTATGCACGGTTTTTCATGCTGCTTTAATTTCCGCAAGACACACCGAATCACAGTTAATCCAAAATGCAACGTTATTTTCCTTAAATGAAGAACATATATCATCTCAAACAGACGTAAAGGAGCGAGTGTGTCGCAACGTGAGGTCTTGTATTTTTAATAGGTCTCGATGGTAGTAAGACACATTCCCTTTGTTATTATTCAATTTCCCTCACCGCCTCTTTATTAATACGCTTGTATAATTCATTTTGCGTCTGTCGAGTTATATTTATTAGAACCGTAGAATGGTCAGTAGAGTCACGTACAACTCATACTTTCTTTTTCTCTTCTGTCTGTGTCATCGCATTAGGTCTTATTATCTTTTTACCTGTCCCTAAGTAAGTTATCGATTCCAAGAAGCTTCAACAACGCCTAAACTGCCTCAATACCAACTTTGCAGCGGTGTACGACTCAAAGAACCCCAGCTACGTGTGGCGCGCTGCGTTTTCAGCAAGATGAAGTGACTAAATGTATTTTCTCCGGTGACCATCACAAGACGCTTAGAGCGACAAATTTTCAGCGCACCAAATAAGTTCATTGCGAGCCGGCAACAAATAAGAAGTGCCGTGTTCGCAGCGGTCATCAGGGCGCAAGCACAGCGGGCCCTCACCGCTAGTAAAGTCGGGGTGTGTGCGTGACAGCAACCCCTAGCAGGTTCTTCTCTAGCAGAGCTGGGGTAATTCATCAAAATGGACGGAAAGGCCCCGAGGCAAGTTTCGAGTCTCTCGCGAACCTCTTGACGCACCTTTCAGTAGAACGCCAATTCCACTTTCCTTGATCGTGCCTGGGGATGTGCTTTGCGTCTCACTTTCTACGCTGCTCATTTGTTCCTCTTGTTTTGTTGCAACGCGAAGTTTAATACCCTGTCAAAGAGGAGCGAAAACAGTGTCTACAGCGCGAGAAGGACAAAAAGAAAAGCACGATTAAAACTTCTCTAGAGCTCTCTTCGCTGTTAGCAACCTGACAGGCAAAACAAAGCGCTAAAGTCTGCTTAACTTTATATGAACACCTTTGTCTTCAGCTCTATATAAAGACTGGTGCTTGGTAATCCTGTCAGACTTATTTCATTCTAAATAGAGAAAAAGGGGGTGCAGGCCACGGGTTTAGTGACACCATGGTGGCCCAAAACATTGACATGACAGAAGTTCTGACTTCAAATGGCCATTGATTTTGTTAGCCACGTGCCGTTAACACTACTATAACACATTTTGTCTTGTTTTGGTATGTGCAGCTTATATCCAGAAGAAAGGATTGTACATTAGCAGATAAAATCCACAACTTCCAATTTATTGCAATTTGCTGCATACACCTGAGGACTTGGACAAACGCTCGTCGTCAATTGGATGTTTCCATTTCATTCTTCACCAAGATCACTGTACTTTTCTAAACATTAGGTCATTTATATTACTTTATACGATATGTGAATTGCCTTGGGAAACATGAAGATTTTTTATGCCTGTCTTTAACATGATCACTTGGAAAATGAACATGAACAAAATGCTTTCGTATCACATAGTGGCTGTGTTCCACTTTCACTGTCCGAATTAAGGGCATGGGCACAATATATATAAAAAATGAGGACTCAACTTCTTACTTTCACATGACAGTTCTTAGCTGTGTTTTCTTAAATAATAAATGAGTTTAATGCGAAACTCTCCTCGTCATTGAGAAAATCGGCTCGTATGCATACGGTTTGAAAACTAAACAGACTTGAGGAAGAGTTGAAGTTGGGGGCAAGTTGTCCGAAGGGATATGTGCATTATTAAGCACCTCTAGCGAAGTGGAATGTCTCTCCTTTGTCGATCACTTCATCAAAACTAAAGCTGCCGCTGACAAACAACATCATGACAAGAGCAAGGCACTGAATGGGCTAAGCTTAACGCGCCAGACAGAGACTGTGCAATACGTTGTCAGGTACAAAGGCTCTAGAAAACTAGATTGGCGCGGGCCCTCTTGGCCGGACTGCTTTCATCTCAAAGGAGAAAACTCAATACAGGGTGGCTATTATCGGAACGAGCCTAATAAAACGGCGTGCCGCCACAAAGAAGATTCCTTGTTATGAAATCTATGAATATATATACTTTTCTCATGCCGCCCCTCTTCAAAAGTGCTAGTCACGCGTCAACATGTGGAAATTGGGTTATCATTGCAAGCTTTTCAATATAAAAGATTAAGAATAAATTACGCAACCTGGTATTGTTATGCAAGGAAATGACGGTTAAAGAACTTTGTATAGGAGATGCATCTATCTAAAATGAATGTATGCGTGTTTGCCCATTCGTTCTGAGAGAGAGAAAAGAAAGAGTGAAAACAGGGTTGTTGACAAGAAAAAGTTTGGAGGACGCTTAAGCTTTGCCTTTAAGAGTGGACCGCGATAGCATTCAAAGATTCCTCAATGCTTGTCAGGCTCCCCGGCAACGGGAGCTTTCTTTTCTCTCTATCATCGCCTGTGCGCGCCGCTACAGTTCTACGCTGCCGAGGAAGCGAGTGCCTTCTGGAGGGTGTTTATTCAAGTAACCTACCCGGGCGCGCCTCTGTATGAATGGTAGAAATGCTTGAAAAGGGGTTTGTGTATGAATTTCCTCGTAACAGAATGATGTTTTCTCGTATATTCAAATTACAATCTGAAACTATCATGTCTATAGGTTGTGGTTGAGCCGTGCTTTACGATTTTTCTGACGGATTTTACTTTGACAACTTCAATTAGCTCACGCGAACGTCTTGCCACCCCTCTGTGCCATGCGGAGGGCCTGCGTGGTCGGGGTGGTTGGAGATGATTTTCTCCGCCACGGACGCCGGCGTATACACGCTGTCGCCGGATTTTCTGCGACACGGTGCCCTTATAACGCTATCGCGTTAAAATATCTCATTGGCTACTCTACGCTGGGAGAGAGGACTAGAGGAATAGAAAGAGCTTGGGATGAGAATGTGCTAGTGCACGCGGTAGAGCTAGTGTACGCGATGAATGCACGCACGTGGCCTTACAGCGTCACGCGGTTAAAGACGTTCGCAGAAGGTAGGCCTGAGGCCCTATAATGTAAAACTATTCTAATCTATTTTTACCCCAATCTCCTCATGCCAAATAAGTAAGCGTTGACGCAATCGTCGGGCGGTGACCCACAGCGTTGTTCGAACCGACCAATCGAACGCACTCCTTGTTGTATAGGCTGTGACTTTTGTTTGCTTTCAAAACAAACAGCATAGCCTATCTTTCCAGTTTAAAAAAAAATATAATTGGCTGACAAGAGACGAGGAGCACGCAGGAGTGGAGAGGGTTTAGGGGGGGCCAAGCTAACACAGTTAAAGCAGATAACCAGATGAGGAGGGTAATGCCAGCGTCTGCGATTGGCCCGCTTCTTCTTGCTTAACTTGCGGTGGCTGATCGGAAATCGCGGTGGCGTGCTACGGTTGATTACGCCAGAAACTCCACTTGGGTTGTCTAAGCATGAGAAAGCATTGTGCCACTTGCTCATCTCCACGCAGCCTCGAGTCATTATCAATCTTATCAATCTTGATCCGACCAGTATAAGCCCATATGAACCCTTATCGGTAGTTATCATTCTTATCGGATTAGTTCCGACCCTT
Source organism: Dermacentor silvarum (assembly GCF_013339745.2). Taxonomy (NCBI): domain Eukaryota; kingdom Metazoa; phylum Arthropoda; class Arachnida; order Ixodida; family Ixodidae; genus Dermacentor; species Dermacentor silvarum. Next base: position 84,584,808 of record NC_051154.1, on the reverse strand, counting down.
ATCAACCCTTACCGGTTGCTATCAACCTTATTTTCCTCGGTGGGATCCTTATCAACCCTTATTGATCGTTATCAACATTATCGCAATTTATCCGATCATTATCAACCCTGATTTGTCCTTATCAACCTTATCGGACTCGATTCAAGCCTTATCAACTCCTATCGCTCCTGAGCAACCATTTCGGACTTGATCTGACCCTTATCTACGCTCATCGGTCCTTATCAACCTGATCAGAATTGCTGCGACCATTATAAGCCCTTATCGTTCTTTCGCACCTTATCCATCCGCGTCGGACCATTATCAACCGTCATGATACCCATATAATTGCTCATGATCACTCCTTATCATCATTATCGCCTCACTGACTGCTTATCTGTCTCTGTTGCGTGACGCGAAGCGCATGAGCCCTGAGAGATCGGTGGCATTTCGGTCGGTGAAGGAACGCCCCAACTGAAAGTGGATTCCGCGACCACCGAAGCGCATCAGGGATGTGGTGTGTTTGGCATTACATTTTCGCAAAAACAGAATTTTCGTAATGTCTACAATGCTCCAAGTCGGGTCTGCATATGGTCCTAGAGATGACTTTTATTCCACCATCACCAAACCTTTCAGGGGAGCTTTCATAGAAACTGTTCTCCTTCGACATTTATTTTGTACCGCCGGAACAGCCTTTTCATATATGGTTCAGATGTGTTCACCTTGCGCAAGGGTGGGTGTGCAACCAAGTCGGTAAGACAATCGGCTTCTGAGGGTCGTTGGTTCGAAACTCACAACCACGAATGATTTTCCTGTCGAATTTATTGTTTCTTTACGCATTAATTTCTTTACAGCGATTCGTCTTACCTGATGGGCGGACGGGTTTCTTCGTTAGGTAGGCATACGCATTTAAAACGGCGTTAAAACGGATCCTCAGCGCAGAAGAGCTGATAGAGTGATTTATACATGCCGAAAGAGCTCGACAACGTTCTACAGTTATGCAAAATGTTTATTATACACAAATAAATTCATGCTCCCCGGCAGCTCCATGTAGCCAGCGCCCGGGTGATCGGTAGGCAGACATCTTCTCTTCCTTTGATAACGAGGCAGTCACCGGCTATTCCGAATGAAATTCAGTTTTATTCGGTATATTGATGCATGTTTAATGTGTACACTTAGCTTTGACGTGATCAGTTTTCGCAGTTGTGATGAGAAAGCATCAAATGGCCCATTGAATGGAAAAGCCGGCGTCTGTAACAGCGAAATGGCACCTAAATTTCCATTGGCTGTGACGCCACGTCACGAGCACGCCTCGACGGAGCAGATTGGGCCAAAGGGAACACCTGCTGCCGCGACAGCACGCCAGCTGTTGCGTAAAGGAAGATGGAATCGCCGCGACATCATGTCACCCTCGCCCTCGCCCTCGGAAGCCGGCGCGCGGCCTATCTCTCTATTTCACCCCAACTGGGCTTAGCAGCTGCCCGCGCCTGCCGGCCTTGGTGGCCGCTACTGCTTCCTCGGCAACTCGTCGCGCAGGACGTCGGTGGCATACGGCGTTGGCACCACAGACTGCTGCTGCTTACTGGCTCGGGCAGCACGTACCGCTATGGGGTATGAAGCATCTACATCGTCGGCATCCGCAACCTCGGCAGTAGCGAAACGTGGCCTTCCACGCCAGTTCACCGCAGACGAACTAAGGGAGCGGGAGAACGCAGCAGAACGAGTGAAAAGGCAGGCAGCGGACCAGCGGAATGGGAATAAAGACATCCTGGCTACCGAAGAAGACATCGTCAGCTTCACTCTCCCCATAGACATTAGCGAATGCACTGCGTGAAAATAAAAGCACTCGATTTCTCAACAATATCGTCCAAATGATTCCTCTCTACAGCCAACATGTTAACATAGGAAGTGAAAAACAAAATTATCCGCACCAATTTAACCGCAAAACACTAACGACCGCTCCGCGGCGTTAAACTCGACATTATAGCTTTCACGTTCATAACTCATACGAAGTGCTTAGGTGTCCTCGGAATTTTTCTGATGTCGCTTGACAGACAGGCGAAGTGGCTGCAGCCCGAGAACCTTTGAGAAATAGTGGAGGACATCTGGCTAAAACGGTGTGGAACCGAAAATAATTATAGTTAATTTGTTCGGTCTAATCATGCATAATCAGTATGTAGAGTTCTCGTGGTTTTCGTGACTTCGCGTGACATACAGGCAAATAGGGGGGGGGGGGGGGGGGGGGGGCACGAAAAATGTTTGACCAATCGTGCAAGGCTGATTGCAGAAATGGAATAGACACAGTTTCGAATAGCTTTACGTTATAGTGCCCCTGTTGCGAGACTGCATGAGCCAATAGTTGCCTTTGTACACCGAATCATGGACAATGGCGTAATAAGTGGTTGATGTTCTCTTCGCAGCCGCAGACATGCCTTGCAGCACTGTCATTCATGTAGTGCTGAATAAGCTGTCATGAAGTCCTCGAGAACGGACACGCAGGAGCTGCCACGCGTTTGTGTAGTCCGGGTGAAGGCCGGAGTTGTAGTGAAAGGTTAAGCTCCTGAAGTCTAGTGTGTGTTATGTTCGAGTATAATCACTTAGCTAACGAGAGTGTGCATGCCAGATAGCGAAGCTTCTGTGCCGCGTCTGTCCTTGAAAGTGGGATCGGGACAGAATCGGCCCGCATGCATGGAACAGATTGTACATGGTTAAACTTAAGCCCAGTTGATTTTCTTCGTGGCTGGCTGACCGGAAAAGAACAAAACAGTTGTAGCCTTTCTCTACATTTTCAAAATATGCTGAAAAGCAATCGTAAACCGAATGCTGGGAAATCAATACACCCTGTTAACTGATTTTCTTAAAATTTTGCGCAAACAAACAGGGACGAAGAAAAAGGCGAACACAAGGACGAGCGCTTTCTAACAACTGATTTTATTATTGAAGAACCACCGGCTTAAATACCCACAGATCTGCGCGATCCTGTCAATAGAACACGTCAATAGCGCATAAACAACGCTTGTCATAAAATGCCGCTGCCAGGTCAGCATAAAAAACAGCAATGTTCATAAAACAAGCACATAAGGCGATAATGCGTTAAAGATATGATGACAGGAGCGAATTCTCTTTATCTAACAATGAAACAGAAGGATGACTGATGCATTTTTCCTTTAGTTTTTCAATCCAGTGAGCTTCCACAATTTCTCTTGCGGTTTGATTTCTATGCCTAAACAAAATGGCGGTGCTTCCAAGACAAGGTGAGCCCCCATGCACGCATGTTCTTCACAATGCATCGCCAAATGCGTACTAGGGCGACCTTTGAGACTAGACAAGTGTTCCCTTAGTCTCGTGTTAATGCATCTCGAAGTCTGCCCTACGTATACATGACCACACGTCAAAGGAATCTGATAAACGACGTTCATCGCGCAATCGACAAATTGGTTCTTACGTGGATGTTTAATACTACATCCTTTCTTAGCATCATCCTTACTTTCAAACTTACTTTTGACCTTAGAACACGCACTACCTATTTTGTTTTTTGCCGAAAACACCACTTTTACTTTGTTTAGACATAGAAATCAAACCGCAAGCGAAATTGTGGAAGCTCACTGGATTGAAAAACTAAAGGAAAAATGCATCAGTCATCCTTCTGTTTTATTGTCAGATAAAGAGAATTCGCTCCGGTCATCATATCTTTAACGCATTATCGCCTTATGTGCTTGTTTTATGAACATTGCTGTTTTTTATGCTGACCTGGTAGCGGCATTTAGTGACAAGCGTTGTTTATGCGCTATTGACGTGTTCTATTGACAGGATCGCGCAGATCTGTGGGTATTTAACCCGGTGGTTCTTCAATAATAAAATCAGTTGTTAGAAAGCGCTCGTCCTTGTGTTCGCCTTTTTCTTCGTCCCTGTTTGTTTGCGCAAAATTTTAAGAAAATGAATCTGTTCCAACTAGGTCGACTCGCAGTTATGACCCTGTTAACGTCCTCTTTTGCATAGATGATTCGAATTCTCCTGTAGTATTTACTGGGTGCACTGACTATTTCCTTCTTTGTTTTATTGAACTGAAATCGGGCGAAGCTTACTTTCATTTATCCTTGCTGCGAACTTGTTTGTGAGTCTGCATTAGAGCATGGCACGGGCCCGGCCCCGGCCCGCCGGAAGAACTTGGTCTATACATCCGTTAAAGGTGTCTTTGCTTAGGTGATGTATTTTGAGACATTACAATAAAACAGCATGCTGTGACAATAAATAGAACAGTGGGAAATCTTTATTTCTTACGACAAAGCAGGTGTATAGCGAACATGAAAAGGCCAGTAGAAGCAAAATATATAGGCTAAAAAGTTATTTCAAGGCACTTTATTTAAAACTCTGTACACCATATGAACCCCAAGGATTGTACACACTTGTAACAGAAAGGGAAAGTTTCGCCCGAAGCCGAAGCACTGGCAGCGATAACGAGGTTTAGCGTTGCACTCTAGGTCCTCGCGTGATGTTCTAACAATACGAGGAAGTGACATATGGCATGATGAAGCAGCCGACAGAACTGCTGCCGTGCAGCAGGAACAACGCCGAGGCATGCACCAGCCGTGTCACTACGCTGGCGCTTGCGGAATGTCAGCAACGGCGTTACTGGCATCGAACCACGACGGTGCACGAGATGAGACCGACAGAAAACTGGCAAAACTGTTAGCGTTTGGTAGCGCTAGATTTAGCTTGACATTTATTGCGGCCCAGTGTAGTCACCACGGTGTGGTGAGCACGCGGCTCATGCTAGCAGTGAGAGCCAGGGGAGTGCTCTGGCTCCCACAGCTGGCGTTCCACAAGATGGAACACCAGCTAGCCCGGTCTCGTACTGTTCGTGAACATACGCCCCATTTCTCTTACATCCTGTCTCGGCAAGGCCTTCGAGCACATAATCCTTGCCCGACTAACAGCGAACATGGAAGAGAATCACCTTTTCCCCCACAGTATGGTGATCATTCGTGCGCATCAATATGCACAGGATGCCCTACTCCAAATTACGCACGACGTGCTTGATGATACCATCCCCCATCTTACTAAAGCTATTCTGGCAGTTGACCTCACTAAGGCATTTGACAGAATTCGACACGTTGCCATCTTACGGGAACTGCAGGCACTGCAGGTAGGCCCTAAAACCTACAGCTATGTTTGTGCCTTCCTCTATGGCCGCACTGCCTCCTTGCACATTGATCAGCTCAGCACACCCCCCTATACACTCGGCGAGTTCGGAACACCTCAAGGCGCGGTTCTCTCCTCACTTTCTATTTAATATTGTTTAATATTGCTTTCATCCCCTGAGCCCAGAAACTCAATGTCATCCCACACCTAAAGCATACCCTGTACGCTGATGATATTACCACATGGACCACTCATGGCTTTGACGGGGAAATTGAGGAAACTCTACAATTATCAGCCGACACCATCTTCGCTCACGCATCATCTATCGGGCTCGAGTGTTCCCCCTCTAAGTCCACGCTCCTCCTAATTAGACTAAAATCTGCCACTGACTCGCCCATCCAAATCACTTTACAAGGATCCCCTATCACCCTCACTCCCACCCTGCGCATCCTTGGCCTCTACCTGCAGGATGCTGGACGCAATGACCATACCCTTAAAACACTCAAGACCTCCACGCAATCAGTGTTGCAGTTTCTACGCCGCGTATCTTCCCTGCACAAGGGTTTAGACGAAGCAGACAACATGAAAGTTGTACATGCTTTTACGCTTAGCCGCATTCTGTACGCCACCCCATATCTCAAGCTGAACCGCACGGAAACCGAGCGCGTTAACGCCATGATCCGCCTTGCAACTAAGGCAGCGCTAAACCTACCCCGCAGCACTAGCACAGCCAAACTTTTTGCACTAGCCATGCATAACACGCTTCCTGAACTAGTTGAGGTGCACCTTTAGACGCAGTACTGAAGACTTGCCGCGAGCGCCACTAGCCGCCATATCCTTGCCTCCCTTCGCATCAACCTACCCGCTAATCAGTCAACCCTTATAGCCATTCCTTGACACATCCATACCCCCCTCGTAGTTAAACCCCTTGCTCGAAACGTCCATACCCAGCATCACATCTCTCGCAGCGTAGCTCGCGCGTAGCTCCACAATTAAGTATTACGGACAAGCCGAGAGTGCCATTTGGGTAGACGCCGCATGTACAACGCATGAAGCTGTAGCAGTTGCTTACAACCCAACCCAGCCCCGACCACTAACTCACCATCTTCCTTCGGGCTCTACACCTGAGGAGACAGAGGATACCGCCATCGCCTTAGCCCTTGCACATTCGGATGCTGAATACATCTTTAGCGATTCCAAGACTGCTCCGTCCAACTTTGCCAGAGGCAGGATTCACACCCCTGCCTGGCACTTGTTGAACACCCCCACCCAGAATTTACCAGGCAGGGTAGAGCTCCGGTGGGTGCCGGCTCACTCTGGGAACCCCGGAAACGAGGCTGCCGATAAATTAGCCCGAGGTTTGATTTGCCGGGCTCAGGAAAGCCTCGATCCGGGTTTCTCAAGGGAGCGGGCGCAAAGCTTTGCAAAGCTCACGCAAGTATCCCATTTGGACCGTCGGACTTACCCTCCTCCCCACCACTCCCTTACCCACCCACAACAGATCCTCTGGAGACGCCTCCAGACCCGCTCTCTCCCATCCCCTCAGCTGCTATCCCACTACTGCGGCACCTCCCCTACATGCTCCTTATGCGGCGATCCTCACGCCACACTCTCCCACATCCTTTTTGGCTGCCCTGCTGATCCTGCTCCGCAGGGACAGCCCGCCATCTCAAGCTGGGAGGACTGGGAGGTCCTGCTCTCGTTTACGGACCCGACATCGCAGCTTGCTGCGGTGGCTCCGGCCACCGACTTCATGAACAAAAGGCACATGACTGCCTCGACGTAGTGTGGGGCCGTGCGGTGGTCCAGGGACCTAGAGGAGTCCAAACTCACTTGCTACAAATGAAGCTTTTTCCACGCCCTTGCAGCTAAATGCACTCTGTGTCTCTACATACCATGCGCGTTGAAACCATGGCAGAACGAAGGCGGCGGCGTGAGCGCCCCGAACCTTCGGTGTCCTAATTGGTATCGCAGTAAAATGGCTCTTGTTAAGAGTTATTATACAGAAAGAGAAAAAAAAAAAAAGGGGGGGGGGGGGTTTCAACTTATGTTATGCGCAAGAGCAGCTGAAAGTTCAAGCGCGCATATTGTAACTTGGGCACGAAATTATTAAAGGTGGGAGATGCACTGCCATACTAACCCTGCGGATCGAGCCCCCGACGAAGGAATTCTCATGTATAAATTTAAGGCCTACGAATAACATACTTAATGCTCTTACGGTGGAAGCCATCTATGTCTACTGCAGCGACCTGGAAGCTATCGTCAATATCTAGTAACAAATATAAAAGCGGTAAAGTGACACAATTTCAATGTAATAATCGTATCGAGAGCGATGAAATAAATACTGCAATCGCGTAAGCGGTAGCAGTCACACCATATCACGAGTATGCAGGGTGTCTCAGCTATCACGCAGCACGATTAAAAAAAAAAAGAGGAATGGCGTTACGCGAAGCAAACCTAGTGCGTATTGTTTCCAGTGCAGTGGAGTAGCCGCCAGTAATCTTTTCGTGGCTGAGATTTAATTAGCTAATTGTAATTAATTATCTCACTCCAGAAGTATTGTCCTAATTATCAAAGTGTCAATGAGAAAATTGTAGAGCAACATGAAAAACTACCGATACAGCTTTCCGTTGCTCAGTACGTGCTACATAAAAGTGTTTTTACGAGCGTGAAAGAAGCCCGCGAATACACGCAGAATTGCCGCATGACTGGCCGCTCGAGACACTTTGCGTGTATTTGCGGGCTTCTTTCACGCTCGTAAAAACACTTTTATGTAGCACGTACTGAGCAACGGAAAGCTGCATCGGGAGTTTTTCATGTTGCTCTACAACTTTCTCATTGACACTTTGATAATTAAGACAGTACTTCTCGAGTTAGATAATCAATTACAATTACGTAATTAAATTTCAGTAACTAAAGATTACTGCCGGCTACTCTACTGTACTGGAAACAATACGCACTAGGTTTGCTTCGCGTAACGCCGTTCCTCTTTTTCGAAATCGTGCTGCGTGATAGCTGGGACACCCTGTATAGTTATTTCCTTTCATACGAACAAAGCTTGTTTTGGTAGCAACAAAAACAATCGGAACACTTTAAAACAAAAGAAACACGAAAGAATTAGATGTTCTTTATTTATTTTCGTTGCTAAAGTAATTAGGAGCCCGTTTTTTCAACTTGTCGCTTAAGCTTTAATGCCTTGGATATATGTAGAGCGGCCACGTGTGCTCGAAGGTCCCATCTAGGTTCATCGGTGAATGTGCCCGGGCCCGGCTCGGGCCCGGCTCGGGCCGGCGGTTTCAAGCCCGATCCCGGCCCAGACCCGAGAGCACCAGGACCAGGCCCTCACCAAGATGTTACTAAGGTAAATATCGCCCGGGCCCGTGCCGTGCTATATGCCTGCGTAATATTACACCTCAGCGTATTTTTCAAGTTTTCTTTGTATTAGTTGCGTCTCTTTTATTTTCACTAAGCTAAATGTAAAAGCCAGAACCACCTGAGAGCTCCCCACATTGTCAAGCCAATAAATTCAAAGACTCTGCACACTATTATTCAAAGGCTCTCCACGGTTGAACTGCAATGTCGGCTGGGGCCATTCATGCTCTACTGCGATTTCATCTTTCCCTCCAATGAATGTATATGGAGCTTTCTCGCTCACATGCTCTTCCATGACGGTGGTTTTGGGCACAGCCTTACCTCAAGCACCAATGGCCACTCACATATCAAGCATACGTTAGAGCCAGGAAACGGTTCGTCGGCATAAAGTTTCCGTATTTCCGTATCGTTTTCTGCTCAGGTTGAGGTTCCTGAATATAAAATATCTCTCTCGTCAGCCACCTAAGTTTATAAGACAACCCATCACCGCCGTTTATTGCTCGCTTATTACCTAAGGAATTACCTCAGGAACCTTTATTACCTAAGGAATTCGGGCGCTATTCGTGCTTCGCCCATATTCGCGCGTCATCATATTACAGGACAAGCACGAAACACACGTACAGACTTCGACTCGCACGACGGTCCTTGGTTGGTGCGTCCGATGCCGGCACTACCAGGCACTGTCACATCGACCGTTCGAATCCCGTTGCAGGACAAAGTCTCGAGAAAAGTCTTGCGTGATGTACGAACGCAGGTTCTTAGTTGCAGCGCTGTAGACTCTCGAAACTCTCTGCCGGAGAGATCATCCCATATGATCCGTATCAACTGCCAACAACGAGCGGTTGCGCTGCTGGTGTAGTGTAATTAATGGTGTAATAATTGTTTTCACGTATTTCTCTATTGATTGTATTGCCGTAATTATGCGCTAACAGTTCGTGGATGTATCATATGGTAGTTATGACTCCTCTTGCGGAATTTTTACCAAAGGCAGTACACTTCCAAGTTTACGCCGACAACGTTTGTCGTTGAGTTTCTGTGGTGACCCGTTTTCAGGTGTGCTCAAGGATCCAGCGGGTAGCCACCGTAACGTGTTATTTCGACTCACAAAGCCAGAGTGTCTCAATCGAAAACTGCGCTTTAAGTGCGTTGAGGAGCAATCCCATAACAGTGTATCCTGTCTCTATCAGCGGCCAGGGTATCTCATACCACAAAACACATCGCTCTTCAGGTGTGATCATTGACAGGAATCTTTCATGGGGCCTCCACTGCACTTACTCCAAGAGAAGACTAAATTCCAATGCACACGTACTGAAAGTTGCTGCGTGGAAACGTCAAGGCGACTCAACAGTGGTTCACATCGACGACAGATAAGCTCTTCTTGGGCGCCTTATTGAATCGCGTGGTTTGTTATTCCATGTTTGTTATTCGGGAGGGCAAAAGGCTCCCTCAGAAGACTGTCTCTTTTGATCTCAACCGCTGTCCATGGAGTCGCCTTAACTTCACCTACGCTACCTTACTCGGCTACAGTACCATCTTGGTCTTACACAGAGCCCTTTACTTTACCTTTCGATTACAATAAGTGTCTCACCTAGGTGAGCGTGGGCCGTTCCGGGAGATTGTGCGATACCGGACTGACCCAAGGCGGAAGTGAATCAGGCTTTTTGCGATAATTGTGCATTATTACTGCTTCGTACGTAGCTATACGCTAACGTGGTCGGCCTTTTTTTTCTCAAGCTTCATTTCAACGCCTTTCTTTTGTCCTATGTGCGCTAAGAGCCCTGAAATCACCTAATTTGACGGCACAAACGTGGCCAAATACCCAGATCTTACGAACCCCAAATCAATCGCCAAAGAAGACTTTGTCTTCAAAAACCTAGAACACCTCGGTACGGTGCGTACTTCTCATGGTATAAGATGGTGCAGCTGTACAACTACAGCCTGCCGGTTTTGACGAACACATGCGAAACAAGTATTCGCACACTCGAGATTTGTTACCAGGCCAGTTAGTGAGAACGTGTCTAGGAACATCTCGGTGGCCCTCAACTCGAATAAAAATCATTACAACAATCAATCAACAATCAGAAAAGCTAAAATGTATTGTCTTATTTTATAATTTTTGAAAGAAATGTTCATTCTATTCCCACAGCCTTTGCTGAAATTCGGAAGCAACAGACCAGCTGCAACCACGCGGGGAGTTGTCAGATAACTTGGCCGGAGAGTATTGATCATCGCACACTGGAGCACTTAATTAGGCTTGCCTTGGCCCTGTGGAGCAGCATAACGTGGTTTGATTTATCGACGAGCCCACACAGAATGATGCCCGGTCGTAAAATGATTCACTCGAAACTGGCATCGCGTGCGCGACTCCGTAGATTCCCCACAGGGCATCGATAGCCGGGAGTGCTCACAGCCCCGCGGGGGACGCCAGCGTACGCACGAGGGGCCGACACTGGTTCCTGGCGACAATCAGATTTAACAATTTGCATACTGATGGCGCAAACCGAATTAAGAACTGTTGTCTCCTTAACACTTGCTCGCCTTCTCATGCTACTACGCAACACCATCCAGCCCCGCATTGCGCCTTCAGTGAGAGACTTAACGTTTCTACCGTTTCTCTCATCCCGCAAAAAAAAAAAAAAAAAAAGAGAGCAGAAACTACGAGGACTTCGCAAAACAAGCGCAACTGTCTATGCGTGCCAATATGCCGCTCGTCGAGTGCAGGCTTGCACAATTTGCCAATGAGTCAAAGCAGGTTTCATGTGTATGCGACACACTCTGGGTGCCCATAGCAAGCATCGTGTTGCTTTATATATATTTTCTTGCTTGCAGATATGCACTCAACAGGTAAAAGAAGAAGAAAAATGATGCTGGTATAGCATTTTAGCTTTGGGCACTTTCAGTTCAGCTGCTTGCCTGATATTTCCGTTTTTGCCTCCCTCCTTTCCTTCGTAGGGGCCGTTTATTCGTAGACTCTACTGAAATATTGTTGAAGCAAACAGCGCGAAAAAAAAAACCTCAATGCGATTGAATGGACGACTGACACAGCACTAACTATCGACTGGGGTTCTTAATGAAAGCAAATAAATATCTACTCGAACAGCACGTGGAAAATTAAGGCAAAGGCAAAAGTGAAAGAGAACAAAAACATCACCTAATGGTGTGCATTTAGATACTGTATCTATCAGGCATATGCAATGCGACGAATAGTCTAGCGACACACGTTTGACCTGAACTGTGTATAAAAAGATGCATCATCAATCTCACGTGCCTCCTTGTCTTTGTTCTAGAAGGCACTCGATTATCAGAAAACAACGGGGCGCAGGCGTATTACAAATATAGGTTAGATGTTATCTGGCATGTCAGAGAAGCTGTGTGGGTCCATAAACCTATTATTCAGACAGCGCCCGGTCTGGCCAACGTAGACAACGCCTGCCTCACAAGCGACCGTTATTTCACGGTGCTTAATACCAGACACATGCCGGCGTTGCGCGCCGCCCTCGATCCTTCTATCCAGAGCTGCGCATAGCTTGTCCAGCTTGTGCTTTGCCGAAAATACATCACACCACCTCATCGGGTGTCGTTCTCGACTACGTTTTCTTTCCCTTGGCCCCACATTGTCCTCTGTTCTACGCACACAGACATAGAGACACCAATGAAAAAGAGAAAGAGCAGGCCACCACCTGCCACCGAAAGGGACCAACCGGCCCATTAGAAATTTAAGAGGGATTAAATACATAAAAAGAAAGCAAGGGAAGAAGGAAACGACGGAGAAATGGACGAAGAAAAGAATGACGCGGCCACAAAGAGTAATGTAAAACTACGAAAAAGAATAGAGTAGGATAGCAGGGAACAGAAACCATCACTTTGTCTATAGTACTATGAATACGTTGCATCGCAGGAGAGATTCTATATAATACCTTTACGGGCGCATTGGAAAACATTATAGTGTATCGGACAAATTCACAGTAGCAAATGCATAAATGCACGTGGGCTCAACAGAACGACAGCTCTATGTGCGCATAAACTAAGAACGTTCTAGCCCTAGATTTTAATGCGCGTTCAATCATTGCGCGCACCATGTACTAAATATATACGCAGTTCAAGTGTCATAGTTAACGTAACAAACACCCACGTATGCGCATAGTATGCACTTAAGTTATACGCACGCGTAACCAGCCTATCACGAATATTCTATACTGGTTGACTTAACGATGACACCATAGTCGGGTACAACTTTACAAGGAAGGAGGCCCCGCCCAGTTGACCGAAGCGCAGCAGCCAATTCCTCCGCGACTAAAGAAATAGTCCCGCTCAAAAAATTGTGACTGCTTCTAAAACGCGTATTTGTCGGTATAAATAAGATTTGTGTATTTTGACGAGTGGTTTGGTAAAACTATCATGATGGAAATACTACCGCACATGCCGGATCGCGAGAGAAAAATAACTCCGTGCCTTCTACAACGCTGTGCGTCGTCTGCTACGGAGCAAGATCGACGGCACCGGGCGTAGCAGTCGCTGGCTTAATAGCATAAGATTCATATATACTTTTTGTGTGTTTGCACAACCTTATTTTTTTAATGTGTTGGGCTTACTTTTAATTAATATTTTGTTTTCTTTTTTTTCGCGGTTGCGAACCTGCGATCTCGTGAGTTCACGCACGATCGCGCGCGGCATTCCGTGCCAGTTTGCCGCCATGGAGCCCAGCGAGGTGACATCGGAACGCGATCCTTTGTTGCCGAACGAGCCTTGTGTCGCCTCGATGACCACACCACCAAGGAGCCTCGGCAAGAACAAGAGCGGCCACATCCTGAACAGCGATTCACGCAACATGATCTTCCACTGCTACACATTTTAGCGTAACAGGCAGCCTGAACGCAGTGTGGAGGACACGAGCAAGTTTGTCGCCGACATGCTCGGTGTCAGCGAAAGGACTGTGTTCAGGGTGAGGGAGGAAGTTAAAGCTTCGGATTTTTCGGGTGGCAAACTGACGACGCCCTCGCGAAAGCGCCCACGCAATGCGGAGACGAGAAGACGCAGCGCGAAGTTTGACAGCTTCACGTTGTGCGCGCAGAGGTTATGTGTGCACGATTTCTTTCGCTGCAACAAGATACCGATGGTCGAGAAGATAACTACGGAGTTCTCGGAGCGTATGGAACTCCCATCACTAAGGCGGTATACTGTGCGTCGCCTGCTTGCTGAGATCGGCTTCAAGCACGAAAAGAGAAGCCGCAACTCGCTGCTTATCGACCGGGATGACATCACCGATTGGCGGAATCGCTACCTCCGTGACGTGGAGCGCTACCGGGCGGAAGGACGAAAGAACTTCTACCTGGACGAGACATGGGTGACGGTGGGACACACTCGGTCGATCGTGTGGACAGACACCGTGGTGCAGAAACGCGGGCAAATGACCTGACGACGGGTCTAAAACAACCTTATGGGAAAGGTCAGCGCCTGATCTTGACGCACATCAGCAGTGAGGATGGTTTCGTCGACGACTGCTTGGATGTATTCAGAGGCCAAAAGACAGGCGACTACCACGAAAAAATGTACGGCAATCGCTTTGAGGGCTGGTTCAATGACGTTCTGCAGAAGTTGCCAGCTGGTAGCGTCATTGTTTTAGACAATGCACCTTACCATAGCCAGCGAGAAGAGAAATTGGCGACGACGGCCTGGAAGAAGGAAAAGATACAGGAGTAGCTCACAAGCAAGAACATCACCTACGGTGAAAAAATGATAAAGAAGCAGCTGCTTGAGCTGGTGGCATCTGTAAAGTCACGCTTTCTGAGCTACATCGTAGACAACACAGCTGTAAGGGCCGGTTGCATTGTACTCAGGCTCGCGATACCACTGCGAATTTAATCCCATTGAGCTTGTGTGGGCCAAGATCAAAAATGGCATCGCTGCGGACAACAGAGACTTCAAGCTGTCCACGGTCGACGTCGTCTTGAGCGAGAAAATCAAGCAGGTAACGGCGGAAGACTGGAGGAAGAGCATTCAGCATGTGATGGACTTGGAGGCAAAGTACAGACTTGACACGTCTGGGAGTGAGCACATTCAACCCATCATCATTCAGCTGGGTGAAGGTGACACTGAAGAAAGCGACTCCGACTGCGAGCTGTCTGGCATTGAGCCACTCGACGAAGCATCGAATTTGGTAGCCCTTATTAGGGCTACCAACATTTTGCCGGTGGGTTCGCAACAGCCAACCATCCATTCCGTGACCTCTCAAATAAATAAGCAGTTCCATTTATGGCATATTCCTTATAATAGAAGCTCAATTCTGATAAGCAACGTCCTGCACACATTGTGCTCGATTTAAGAAGTGACATAGAAACACCTTTAAATGCTGGCATATCTGAATTGAAACACTATTGTTAACCCTGATTATCGTTGGCGGGCTCAAAATGCTCATTCGGGCAGCCACCGTCGAGTTTGACGCGCCCCATAGTGAAATAGCAGAAGTCAGAGCACGCTTTATGGTTCTGTTAGCAGTCTGCACTGGAAATCACAGTCATGTCATAGCGAGTGGTGGTGAAATAGCAGCAGACAACACAAAACTGACAGCCACTGTCAGCAGCTTGAATTCCAAAGCACATTCATGTGGTTGCATTGTTTATTTTGTTATCTGGCTCACACAAGTTATTAGAATAAGAGAACAAATATAAGACATCATTAGCTTAGTGAGGCCCAAAATTCTCATTCAGGCAGCCACCGTCAAGTTTGACGCGCCCCATAGTGAAATAGCAGAAGTCAGAGCACGCTTTATGGCTCCGTTAGCAGTCTGCACTGAAAATTGAAGTGTTGTCATAGCCAATTTTCAATTTATTAATCTGACTCAAGCAAGTGATGCGAATGCAAGCACAATTATTAACGTGATTAACTTTGCTAGTATTTTTTGTCATATTTACGCACCGGAAAAATGCTCAGTAAAGTTGAACGTGTTTTAGTGAGTCCTTTTGTTCATTACAAGCCGTAGGCAAAGTGACGGACAGATTCAGACAGTGATATTGGGGAAGTAATAAATGATGAAAGTTGCAAAAGCTCTCATAGCACTGCTTTGCTGGACTCCATTCACTAGAAAACTGCATTTGTAATAATGAAAGCGTCAAGACAGGAAATGATACCCCACTGCACAATGTTATATATGTGTACCACCACATGTGACGGGCAGCAAAACCATCTATTTATTAAGACTGAATGCAACAACATAGCAAGGTGCTGTTTCACAATATGGCACCTTTTCATGTGCACTTCTGGCAAGCTACCGTATGCACTGATGCATAAACACATTAACAGGGGTAAGAGACGAAGTAACTGTGCAAGCCACGTGATGCTTTTAACATTTTGTATCTGTCAATGTTTCTGTTGTCCCAGCTGATAGAACTTTCTTTGGTGCAAGTTGGTTAATCACATTGCGGCAACAGCACAAGAAGCAAGGTCAGAATAGTAGGAGAACACAAAGCAAGGTGACAGACTGAGGAGGCAAGGTAGACAAGAGAGAATGTCTTTAATGACATCGAAGAGGCCAGCTCTGCTATTCACACGACTTGGTGCTTTGAATGAGACGAGTTAATGCAATTGTAAAGAAAGTCGTGGCTGCAGCATGCTTACAAGAACAAATGCAAAAATAAAAGGATAGAAATAGGAATAAATACATACACGCACGGAAGAACTCACATATTCACACACATGAACGCAAACGCGAGAGCGAAAACTAAGATCTAAAATACAAAAAAGGGCAAAATAACAAATATACACAAACACACAAGAAAACACGCACACACATTTAACGCAGACGCGAGTAGAACTATTAGGAGTCCGTTCACAAGCAGCTGTGCCTACTTTGTCGTACTTTTTTTAATGTACATATTGGCTCTGTTGCCTTCACTGTCATAGGAATTTTTTTGTAGCGGCATATCACGACAAAGCGCAAAGCTGTGCTGTGGGAAAGCAAGTCGAGCGCTGACAGCACAACTTATGTGCGATTGTGTCACAGCAGGCTTTCTACAGCTCGCGCGTGCAGTGAGCGAAGAGTTCTAAGCCACACAGGGACGCGAATTCATGCCAAGCTCCCTTGCAACGGCACCAGTGTATCAGTCATAATTTTATATTAGTATTCAGGCTGACATTAAGGAAACAAACACTGCTTCCAAACGCCTGACCGTTAACAATCCAATGACATTCGCTCAAGCAGCGCGTGTTAGTCACTGATTGTTGGCATTGGTGGAAAGCAATCAATCGACGGTATACACAACACTCGAACGACGCTGCTAGACGCTCGGCTATCTTATCACACTGCTGCCAACGATCGGTCGTTTGCACGCTGAGCTGGCAGCCACGAATCTTTGCGTTGGATGGTGGTGGTGGAAAACTTTTATTGAGAAGGCCCGAAGTAATGAAAATTAAAAAGCAGCGTTGTGGGCGGCCTTCAGGCTGCCGGTTGTGGCGTCCAGGCCGTGCCTAGTCGCGACGTCCTCTGCCCAGGTCACCAGCCGGAGTTGGAGATCCGGCTCGGTGCTGGACAAAGCAGCCTCCCACTGCTGCGGACTGGTTAGGTGCCAAGAGGCAGGGGGCAAGTGTGCCGGGCAGGAGAATAAGATGTGATCGTAATCGGCGCGGGAGCTGTCACATAAGCGGCAGGCCGGCGAGTACGTCCCGGGGTGGAAGAGGGCAAGACGTGCAGGAGTAAGAAAGGTGTGGGCCTGAAGGTGGCGCCACAAGTGTTGGTGGTGCTGGGAAAGGGATTTGTGCGGTGGGGGGAAGGTGAGACGAGATAGGCGGTAGTGCAAGGTGATATCGTGGTACGTGAGGAGTGCATCGCGCGTATCCATTCCCGGCGGGGGCGGGCTTGCTCGGTCAGTCGAATCGCGAGCGATGGAATTGGCCGCCTCGTTGCCAGGATGGGCCGCGTGAGCGGGCACCCAGATGATTTGGATTGGGCGAGAGGGAACAGTGTCGGAACGCAAGATACCGGAGGCCGGGGATGCCACCCGTCCAACCGCGTAGTTGTAGACTGCAGGCTTGGAATCACTGAAAATGTATTCCGCGGAGGTTTGCGTGATGGCAAGGGCAATAGCTGCCTCTTCGGCCTCGACCGAGGTCGAAGTGTATACTGAGGCAGTAAGAGTGGGTCGAAAAGAGTTGTCAGTGACTGCAAGGGCATGGGCTGGGTAGTGGCGGTACGGGGCGGCATCCACGTAAGCCACGGCGGGTTGCCGTTCGTACTGACGCCAGAGCGCGGAGGCTCGCGCTGCTCTACGGGACGGGTGGTGTTCAGGGTGCATATTCTTAGGGAGGGGATTAACGGTTAGCAGGGAGTAGACGTGGGAAGAGATGGGCAGTGAGGTGGGAAGAGGGGTAAGAGGGGAGAGTTTAAGGGTAGAGAGAAGTGCGCGACCAGGCCGAGTGCGGGAGAGACGGAGGAGCTGGGCCGTGCGATGGGCCTCCGTCAGCTCTGTAAGGGAGTTGTGGACGCCCATCGACAGTAACCGAGCCGTTGAAGTAGATGTGGGAAGAGACAGGACCGACTTATATGCCTGACGAATGAGGCTGTTGACTTTGTCTTCCTCGGTGCGTGAAAGGAAAATGTACGGAAGAGAATAGATGAAGCGGCTGAGAACGAAGGCCTGGACTAGGCGGCGGAGGTCGTGTTCGCGCATGCCGTGGTGACGGTTGGCAATGCGGCATATTAGGCGGATGGTCTGGTGTACAGTGTTTGTGAGTCGAGTGATGAGGGTGGTGTGCTTGCCATTGGACTGAAGAAAGAGTCCGAGAATGCGGAGAGTAGAGACGAGGGGAATGGGTGTGCCGTCAAGGGAGACTGTGAGTGGAGAAGGCGACAGGGGGGCCATCCCCCGAGGCAGAAAGAGCAAAGGCTCCGATTTGGCCGGGGAGCAGCTCAACCCGACAGACCGGGCGTGAGTCGCCACCGCGTCCACGCCCGCCTGGAGAGTGGTCTCCATGTCGCCAAGATTGCCGGTGGTCCCCCATAGGGTGATGTCATCGGCGTAGAAAGCATGAGACAGAGCTGGGATAGTGCGTAGTGCACGTGCCAGCGGGAAGAGGGTGACGTTAAATAGAAGAGGGGACAAGACAGAGCCTTGGGGAGTACCCTTGTTGCCAAGGGAGAAAGAAGGAGAAGAAAGTGGGCCGTACGAGATCTCGGCTGTGCGGTGGGCGAGGAAAGCGGTCACGTAAGCATGGACACGGGGTCCGACATGAAGGGAGGAGAGAGCGTCCAAAATGGCGGTGTGGTGTACATTGTCGAATGCTTTGGTAAGGTCCAGCGCCAGGATAGCTCGAGCGCGTTTGTGGTGGGAGGGGTGTAGGACATCCTCGGAAAGCTGGAGCATGACATCCTGGGTGGACAACTGGGGACGAAAGCCGAACATAGAGTCCGATTATAGGTCATGATGATCCAGATAGGTCTGGAGGCGAGCCAGGATGACGTGCTCGAACAGCTTGCTGAGACAGGAGGTGAGAGAGATGGGGCGGAGGTGCTCGAGGGCAATAGGTTTACCGGGTTTGGGGATGAAAGAGACACGTGCATGGGTCCAGGAGGAAGGAAGAGTACCAGCCTGCCAATGCTCATTGAGAAGGTCAGTAAGGGCTTCGAGGGAGGGGGTATCTAGGTTTCGGAGTGCCTTGTTAGTGATGCGGTCCGCCCCCGGGGCCGAAGTGGTGCGGAGCGTGAGTAGCGCCGCACGAACCTCTCCCAGGGAGATGTCCGCCTCAAGGTCAGGGTTAGGGGAACCGGTGTAGGCGGGAAGAGTTGTAGCGGGGTCGGTGCAGAGGTAGCGGTCCCGGAGGGCCGCCAGGAAGTCAGTATCGGTGAGTGGGGAGGAGTGAAGGAGATGGGATATATCCTTGCGCTGGGAAGCTTTGGTGTGTGTAGGGTCTAGCAGCACCCTGAGAAGTGACCACGTGTCGCGGAGACCCAGGTTGCCGGCCATGCGGTCGCATGTCTGGCCCCACTGTTGTCGAAGTAGAGAGGAGCAGTGCTCCTCCATGTCCGACGCGAGCCGGGCCAAACGGAGGCGCAGGCGGCGATTGTGTTTCTGAGCCTGCCACCGGCGGTGGACAGCGTGATAGGCCTCCCAAAGGTGCAGTAGACGGCTGTCTGCCGTGGTGTAGTGTGGTGCTGCAGGGAGTGTGGATGTGGCAGTATGGACGTCTGCCAAAAGGGTCTCAGTCCAGGCAGAGAGATCGATGATAGGAGCAGAGGAGGAAGTAGAAAGACGAGTGGAACGGAAGCGGTCCCAGTCAGCTATCTGGGTGAGACGAGTAGAGGTGCGAGCAAGGGAGGGGAGAGGGAAAGTGGTGCAGAGGATGTAGTGATCGCTACCGAAGGAGACTCCAGTATTAGACCAGGTTGGATTGGCTACATTTTTGGCGAGGGTAAGGTCCGGATTGGTGTCTCGTTGGACACTGGATCCGATCCTGGTGGGGCGAGCGAAGTCATTAAGGACGGAAAGACATTCATTGTGGATGAAAGTCCAGAGCGAGTGGCCCTTGCGGGTGTTCTGGGGGTAGCCCCAGCTAGTATGAGGTGCGTTGAAATCGCCCAGAACGACCATGGCGTTGCGGCCAGCGCAGGAGAGCGCTTTGCGGAGGACGAGGAGTAGAGGGGCTGAAGGGGCTTTGGGAGGGCTGTACACATTGAGAACAAAGAGGCTTGCCTCAGTGCGACGGCGGGGAAGGATTTCGAGGAGGAGATGGGCACAGCCTGAAACGTCCAGCTGGTGCAGCACGGCAGCAAGGTTACGGTGCACCAGGGTGGCAACGTTTGGGTGGGTCTCAGAAGAAGGATGACAGGAGGTGTAGTCGCGCAGCTTCACGGGAGCTAGGGGTTCCTGGAGTGCTAAGACAGAGGGGAGAGTGTCGGGAGGGATGTTCTGGAGGTGGAGCTGCAGGGTGCTCCGCTTGCCGCGGAACCCCCGACAGTTCCACTGCCAGAGATTAAGGTGCGGGGGGTGTCTGGCCATGATGGATGGCGGGGTCACCGGACGGAGTTGGGGTAGGTGCCGGGGGGAGGGGGGCGGGGAGCGAGAGGTGCGCGAGGGTGGCCTCAGTCGCGCTCTGGCGGGCCTCTAGGACCGCGACCCTGGTGTCTAGGGCGGTAAGGTGGGATTCGATGGTGGCCACGCGGTTGTCGACACTGGCGATGCGCTCCTCAAGTCGCACGAAGCGCGCCATGACGCGCTGCTCAAACGCCTCCAAGAAGGAGGTTGTTTTGCGAACGATGTCACGCTCGGGCGCTACGTCATCGGAAGAGGGTGATCGGCGTTTGTGCGGGGGGTGGCGGGTGGGAGAGGAGGCGCGCGATGACGCAGCCGAGGGTGCCGTGTTCATTGGCTCCTCTGCTGGCGCCAGCTGAGGAGGCGTTTGTGAAGGTGCGGTAGCTGGGCAAGGAGAAGGAGAAGGAGCGGGGGAGGACAGACGCGCTAGCGCGGCCTGCAACTGGGGCGACAGCTCCTGAATTTGTAGCTGCTGGGCAGCGATAGTGGCCTTGAGGGCCGCGGTTTGGGGGTCCGACGTGTGAGGCTGCGATTTCCAGCTTACCGGTGATGTGGTGGTGGGGGTGGTGGACGCCTCGGACCTGGGCAGAGGCGGGAAGGAGACGGAGCGGTGGCGGCTGGCAGACCGGGCACCACGGGAGGGAGAGCGGAGGCGGGAAGGCCGAGAGGTCTTGTGGATGGGCCCGGTGGGTGGCGCTGGTGGGGGAGGCTGAGGCTTAGAGGTGGCCGGAGGTGACGACGGGCCGTTCCGGTCGAACCGGAGCTTGCACGGACGCGAGCCCGTGACGTGGGCTCCCCTGCACAAGATGCAGCAGGGGACGCAGGTCGGGGGCTCGACTGCCTTGTTAGCCTGGCCGCAGCGGTGACAGAGGGTGGATTTGGGCTTCGTGCACACGTCCGCGCGGTGGCCGGGAGCCCAGCAGTTAGTGCAGGCCTCGGCTTTCGGGCGGAACAGGTGGCAGCGGTAGATCCCGCAGTTGAAGACGATGGCACTGGGGAGTGTTGTAGTGCCGACGAAGGTGATGAGGATAGATTGCGAGCGCCCCATCTGGCGTGCGTCGGCGATGGCGTAGGGGGTGTTGACATTCATGGCTTGTAGATCTTGGACGATCTCGTCCTGGGTTTGGGAGTCCACGGCGTTGTATATAATGCCGCGGAGGGCGTTGTCGGGTGCTGCCATGTAGGCACGCAGGGGGTAAGAGGTGGGACCCAGGCGGAGTTCCGATACCCGAAGGTAGAGACGAGCGCGGGGTTCAGATGGGGTGCTGATAGTCAGGGAGTTGTTGTACGGATTGATCCGTACACGGTCGGCGGTGCGGGCGGTGGCATAGTCGATGGTGGCAAGCGTGCAGAGGATTTGTAGCAGGGCTCCGTTAGTGGTAGTGCGGAGGTCAAGCCCCCCTCCCGGTCTGAAAACGATTTTGAAGTCCTCTGCTGGAAGACGAGGGAGGGGAGCGTGACGACGGAGAGTGGTAGTGCTGGGGGTGATGGCTGGCGGTGGAGTAGGGGTCTTGGATGGGGGCGAGGCAGGCGGCGTTGAGGCGATGGCCTGGTGGGCCGCGGCTGCACGGTGTGCTTTCACACCACGGATCCATCGTGAGTCGGCTTCTAGCTCAGGAGGGGTGATGGAGACGCCTTCGACTTGGTATGCCATGTCGGCGGCTTGGATGGTCACGAACGGTTTCGGCGGAGGTGGTGAAAACGGGCGGCGTCGGCCGCAGGTGTGGCGTGGAACGCAGCTGCGCGTTGCGCAGGCGCTCGGAGTCGAGCGTTGCGCGCTATGCTTAGCGCGTCGGTGGCGTAGCAGATCACAAGGGTTCGAAAAGGTCGAAAATGGTCGGAGTCATTGGCCGGCCGCCAGGTCGAGGAGAAAAGGGAGCCGAGACGGACGCCGCTTTCCCTGCTCGTGGTCTTGGTGGTGGTCGTTGTTGAGGAGCTCGCTCGAAACACGTCCGGCCTGTTCGGCGGCGGAAAGGAAAGTCTTGCGTTGGAGGTTGCTTTCACAAATCTTTTCTGTTGAGAAACTCGCAGGTTGGTTTCATCCACGCATGCTTTTCTCATTTATCCTGATAATGGTTTTGTTCCATCACTTCACCACGTCCGACGAGAAACGCAGGGGCACAGTACACAAACACACCCGCCGCTCACAGTAGGTACCAGACTTTGGCGAACTCTCCTCGTCGTAACTTCACTTAGGAGCAAAACAAAACACCACGGAACAAACACGTACGATGTTTGTTTGCAGCGGTATGTCGCCGCGGGATCCTGTTTCCACACGAAGCGCAGCGCAGCGTCACCGATGTTCGCTGCAATCTTTCTTCGCCGGCTCCCGGCTGAGAACAAACGCACGCGGCACAAATTCTGCATCGTAAGCTCACAATAATATTTCCGGCATGACAGACCACCACAAACAATTCGAATTCACTCTGACGAAGGGAGACGCACAGAGCTGACGCGACTCGGCCCAGTTCGAAGCGAGGGCGGCCATGTTAGGCGTGTTCTCCGTCGGCGGGGACACCGGCCGTGCCGCTCATGACGTCACCTGAAGTGCGCGCCTATTGGTGCTGGCTCGTGTGCATCCGCCTTTGAGGGGCAAATGCCGCTGTCTTCTAAAGTTGTCCCCGACTATAGTTTACACACATCAAACACGGTGGGACGGTTGAGTAGAAGGCAGTCACTTTTCACAGTAAAACTTCATTTGGGCCTAGTTGGTACGTAATTCTGAACTTACACTTACCGCGCAAACACCTAAGACGGACCACAAAAGGAAGATACGACACACACTGGCGCTGACTAACAACTGCTTCGAACACTTCACACACATATGCACTTTATTCCACTTTGACACTTCTAGTGCTAACGCAATAAACATCGAACAGGAACGGCATTCAAATTCCGGAGCCTCGCTCACCTCTAGGCATGCTACTCCAGACGCTCAAACGCAGATGCCATCCGCCTACATTGATAATTGAACTGTGATTTGAAGGTGATCAAGGAGACCAATCAACGTGATATCGAACATAGGGCTCAGTAGACCGTCCTGGGAGATACCACGGTAGATGTGATGTTTAAAAGTTTCGCTGTCCTCGATGCTCAAAAAAAGAAATATTGCACAGAGAGATAGCTTTATATTCAGTGAAACATTCAATCACCCAGACCTACCACTTCGAGAGCTGCCAGGATGGCTTCATGCGTAACGTAGTCGTATACCCCTTTGAGGTCGAGGAACAACGAAGCGCAGAGACACTTAAAGTCATTTTGGTGCTGAACGTCAATTACCAGATAGAGGACAGTATCAATCGATCAGCGACCACGTCGAAAGCCTGCCATGGCATCTGGATAGACGTTGTGGTACTTCAGGTACCATTCCAGCTGTTTAAGGATCATCCTCTCTATCACTTCGCCCGCACAGCTGCCAATGCGATCGGGCCAAATGAAGAAAGCTCCAACGGCGACTTACCAGGCTTGAGTAGCGGAACTAGGCGATCAGTCTTCCAAACTATGGAAAGCGTGCCATCGCGGCTGTATTCATCTGCTGATGTTGTAGAACACTGCTCGCCCGCTTACCAAAATAATACAGGGCTCTTTCAAACATTCCGTGAGGTCCTGGTGATGTACGTCCGCAAAAAGGTTATGCCGCGTTGAACTTATGGATGGAAAACGGTAGCTCCAAGCGCGGGTCACATGGTAGCGGAGAGTTAATGGACGATGGTAAATTGTTGGAGGCTGTGAGTTGGCCGGATAAGCCGAGGCAGAGATATTCTGCCACATCAATATTTGTGGCCGCTGTTCGAAAAGAGCTAGAGCTTTCGATGTGGAATGCTGACCGGTGGGGAGGGGGGCGTCCGGAAACATCGTACCGTCCTCCATAAGAGCAATAAAGGCTTACGAGCGTCTAGCGACCCACATAAAGTAGTCAAGCGCTGTACTCGATGTTATGCAACCAGCGCTGGATCTTTTGTATGCGTCTAGCAGTCCGTAGATCGTCTACTGACTTCATGTGTCGGTATCTTCGTTCAGCACGTCACCAGATTGCACGAAGTCAATCTAACTCTATATCGAATTCCATGATTTTCCAAACGTTAGAGTACGCATGGTGCCTTTCACTGTGCTCTTGATTGTGTCTTCCAAGTCATGCAATACGTTATTTGACATAGCTAGGTGTTCCATGGCAGACTTAAATTTAAGCCAGTTCACTCTATGGATTGTATCATATGACTTCGAAGAGGACAGTCCTCTGATTTTGTATACGTGGGATTAAGTTCACTCCCGTACGTTTCTGTGCCCGTAAACCATCCAGCGTGCCTGACGATACTTCGCGAGATAAAAGCGAGGTCAAGGCAGCTGCTCTATGCAGAACCGCGCAAAACGTAGGACTGCCATCATTTAGAACACATAGTTTATTGTCGGAGGAAATAATACCAAGCTTGTGGCTTTCGCGTTTATTTTCAGAATTCTCCAGAGTGTACGATGATCGTTAAAGTTCCCAATGATAACCCATGGTTCAGGAGATGATGGCCAGGGGCGCTATAACGTAAAATGATTTCAAACTGTTTTGATTCCAATTTATGCAATCAGCCTCCACGATTGGTCAAAACATTTTCGGGCCACTCCCAACTTCGCCTGTCTGTCACCCGACGTCACGAAAACCATGATAGCTCCCCATCTGATATAACATATATACACTGATTATGCATGATTAAACCACGCAAAATAAAAATAATCATTCCTGATTCGGCGGCTTTTCACCATTAGCCCTCTACTATCGGTCCAATGTTTTCTGGCTACGCCCACTTCGCGTGTCTGTCACGCGATAGCACAAAACCGCGAAACCTCACCACGTTAAAGTGACGTGTACGCGAAAAAAAATGCATTAATATGCCGAACAAAACTGAAAATTTTTCTGAATAGCCACACACTGCCCCGTTCCAAAAGGAATAGAAGATGGCTGCCCGCCGATCGCTCACGCCCTCGCTACTCGCACCTGCCGGTGAGCATGTATTTTTTTGCGCATGATAAACCTTTTTGCGTGGCAGTAAAACGTTATCGAGCCGTTTCGGCACGTATACGACATCGCTCTGCCAACTCTTCCTTGCTGTGGATACGTTTTAGCGGCATTCTTATGCTTGCGTCGCACGCCGCCGCGATTTTTGACCAGCCACAGTAAGCTATAAGTAAGGCGAAGCGGACCAATCGGAGAAGCCGGCACCACTCTCCTCATGCGGTATCTATTTTCACTGTGCTGGCTCGGCCCCATCGAAACCCTCTCCACAAGAGCGTGCTCCTCGCCTCTTGTTAGCCAATTAGATAAGAAAAACCACTGAGTGTAGACAATGTTATTGGTTTTGAAAGTGAACAAAGGTAACCTCCTACAAACGAGGAGAGTGTTTAATTGGGCTGTTCAGACAACGCTGCGGATCACCGCCCGATGCTTGCGTCGTTAGTTACGTAAATTTGACGTCAGGAATTTGGAATCAAAACAGTTTGGAATCATTTTAAGTTATAGCGCCCCAGATGTCTCGTAGTCTTTTGTAACCAAATCGACTCACAACAGTGACGGTAAGTCTCTTCATCTTTAGTGTTAAGCATATATATTCGTTAGCGTCATGAGGTGGCACAGGCTGAAGATTGTAAGTGAGGTCACAGCAAAAAAACACCCGAACTTGGCTGCTTCCACCAGCAGTTGGCGACACAAATGATTCATGGCCTCATAGCCTGATTCAGTTCGATAAATTCGGCATGCAGATGACGAATGTGGTTCAATACCACACAAATGGCATTCATTAAGGATTGCAGTAAGTCTATCACTTGCTGATCTGTATTTCGCGCCTCATCCGATGGAGCAGCTTGCTGTACTGGAGGCGGCTCCTGCTCTGGCTCTTCTATGGGTCGTATACGTGGAAGCGGTGGCCATTTCTTCGTCGAGAGAGATTTCGCAGATTTCTGCCATCCAGCCTCGGTATTTGCTGCGCTGGGATCTGCAATTGAAGGTGTTGCTTGAAGAGGTAGCGTATTTTTCGAAGTTGTCGTGGTCTGTCGTGAGGACCAAGAAGCCGACTTCGTCTTGGTTGGACTGTTCCAGCGGCCTCCTTGTGGGTTGAATTGTCCCTAATGATTCGTTTAAGGACAGAAACCTCTTTCTTAATCTGCGGGCAGTTTTTGGAAGAGGCATTGTAAAAACTTTGACAGTTAGTACACTTCAAAACAGTTGCACGACAGTTGTCTACTGGTGCACCACTCAGCGCACCAGGGACACACTGAAGAATTTGTGCAAATGCCCTTCGCATGACTGATCTTCTGACAGTTATAACATTGCAGTGGTTTCGAAATAAATTGTCGGACCTGGTGGTGAAAGTGGCCTACCTTCATGTAGGAGGGAAGGCAGTCACTCTCGAATGCTATTCTCACAAAACGCGTGTTACCAAGGTGGCCGACATGCACAATGACAAATTGTTCTCACTTGCTGGTATTATGAGAACTGGAAGGTCTTCATTGGATATTTCAATGTCAATGTCATAAATGATGCCTGCAATGGTGGTACTATTCGCTTGATCGATTGATCAGACATTGATGTTACCCAGCTGCGCGATACGCTGCAGAGTGTTCAGTGCACTCGTGGTCATCACATCAATTGCCAAGATGTTTTTCTCGTCTTTCAACCCGGTGTTTTCGAAAAAACAAGGACCGTGCTTGCCTGTTAAGGACGTGTAAATTTTCAGTAACGTTCTATAGCACAAATAGGATGGTATGAGGACATCGCCGAGGCGCAGTTTTCACTGTGTGCCTGCTTGACACCGTAGATGCGTTGGCTATCCTTCGTTTGGCCTTGTTGTGCAAGGCAGGTTCAAAACCAGCTTCCGAGGGCTCATCAGCTGATGCGAACTACAGCTCAGTGTCCTCGCATCACTAGATGTATTTCCTCGCTTCCTATAAGCAGTTTCCACTGGTGAACCGGAACCGGACGGGGCCTCCGGAGGTTGTACATTCTTCACCACGAGATGTATGGCAGACCCAACAACTGCAGTGAGAAGTCGAGGAAAACAGAGAAATGGGCAAGATTCATTCTACATAAGAAGCACTTCCTTTTGATAAAGAAGTTTCACTGCCGTCTTGCTCGTGAAATAATCAATTCTGTGAGCATGAGAAAGTTAGGGTGCAATGACAAATTATAGTAAACATTCAATTATCAACGTTGGCTGATACAGTAATGAGCCTGTAAGTACTTTATCAAGCCTGCTGCAAACATCAAGCAAAGAGATTGAAGGAAACGCGCCATAAAATGATACATCGCGATAAAAACCGGAAAGCGAAAGTGCATAACTCAAAGGCAATGAAGCGACATGAAATAAGCCATAATGATATCCTTAATAACGGTAAGAATCCGAACGTGAGCAGGGGATTCTGTAGATTCGTCCCAGATTTTTGTGCATGTGTTCTTGTGCTGCCCTTTGTTCCGGCCAAGTTTAATTAGGATATGCGATAAGTAATCGCTCTCAGCGGTAAGAAGCTTAAAGACGGAACTCTTCGGATGGCATTATGTCCTCTTTGTTCATTAATGTATGTCCCTTGTTTCGTTCCGACGCAAATGAGTGTCGTCATTTTCTTCCTTACGCGGGGTGCCTTTGCTTCTACGTTGGACTGTTGCGTTTGTCTCCTAACAAAAAAATTTTACCGCGACAGCAGTTAAACGCTCGAACATGGTTTTGCTGTGTCTGTCTATGGATCCCGTCCGTATACATTCGTTCCTTTGCAGCGCCGTCGTCTTGTCGCCGTTATCGCGTAACAGTCATCAGGCCACTTCCACAGCTTACCCCTCACCATACAGCGAAAAGAAACGTAACTTCGACCATCACCACCGCTGGGGATCGCACTCATGGAGCTTCTGCGGCAACGTCCAGGTGGGACGTGGTAGCGCTAACCACAGAACTGTCGAGCAGAGCATTCGCCAGACAACTTGTGCGTGGTTTTCTGCTTCACGCTGAGTCAGAGCTGTGGCGTCCGTGCGTGTATTTCGGCGCTACAAGCACAACTGTAGTGGACGAAGACATGACGCTGTGCGTATCCCAAGCAAGTAATAAACAAGTTATTCTTCAGAAGAAGGTGGCGCCCGAATCGAGTTCGCAATAAATCAGTTCGGAGCTAGAGGCGCGGAATAAGTGTACTGGTTCTCGCCTTTTAGAGTGCAGCTCTTAGACGCCCATTCCTGCGGCGAGCGTCGGCGTCATCCCTCGGCGTCCCTCGTAACCGAGCGAACGAGCACAGCAAAGGATGAAAGAGTGAACGCGGAGCGCGGATGAAAGACAGCGATAGCGAAGAGAGGGCGAGGAGGGAAGCGTAGGAGCAGGGTGCCACAGAACTATCTGGTGGAAAGCGGAGGAGGAGGGTATAGCCAAAGCATGAGAAGAAACGCGTAGTGCGGCGCAAGGCGGGCTCTGCGGCGACGATGCTACGAGATGGCGCCAGACTAGCGGGCGCCGTCTGTATGGAAACAAAGTGCTGCATAAGCGGAAGTTTGTCTGCAGCCGCTGCTGTGAATCGCGCCCACGCGTCACCCACGCGCTGCCTGTCGCGATCTCCCGATTAGCGAGGCAGTCGTGCCACACTTGGCTCCGTTTTCAACTTGCCGCACGAGACAGATTGTCAGCACCCGCCAAAATATCGCGAAATGAAAACACGTATAAAGCTGCACTCAAATTTCAGATGAGGGAGTATCGTAATCATCAGTATCGCATCGTAATCGTCAGTGATCCTTTTTTTAAGGCTTCGGCTGAAATAATACAAAGATGCTCATGCCCTTTTCACACACACACACACACACACACACACACACACACACACACACACACATATATATATATATATATATATATATATATATATATATATATATAAAGCGTCACTTGACTAGAGTGCGACCGCAGGAGGATGAACCGACCTCAAGGGACGCAGCAATACGCTTTTTTTTTTCATCCACGCTGAAGCACAACAAACTGCTGCACTCATTGAAACACGACACCTTTATTCCCCCAGGAACTAAATACACATTACAGTAGCCTTCAGTGCAAACGGTACACTTGCCGAGAGAAAAAGGGCTTTTAGTTCGACCAGGCAGTTCTAGCACCACAGCGGCGATCATGGATCGCTCCTTGCTGCATCATCTGTCCAATGAACCCGCAGAGAAGCTGGCTAATTAGGTAGGTGCAAACACGGGCCCTGGCTTGTGGTTCACGCCGAGTTCGCACTGTGATGCGTGGAGGAGGCGCCCGTTGTCATTCAAGTAAGACTGCAGACAGTTGACTACAAGTTGCTGCATTATCGTTTTTTTCCCCTTTCTATTGTTTCTACCTACGCTGCGAAGTTGCACGATTACGTATGTTGTGCAATCAAGTGGTAGTTTCAGGAATAGATTTGCCACGTAATTGAGCCTGCCTGAGACCCGCAGAATACATGACAGTTGTAAAAGCACCTTGAAAGCTTCAATATGGCTATGTAATGCTAACGGCTCAGAAGAGAAAACGAAATGAGGTAGGAAGAGCTAAAGAGCCCGCGATGTGGGTGGTGGCAGTGGCACTTATATTAATTCAGAAATTCAGGATTAACTGAATATTGTCAGCGTTTTGCAGGGAAAGTATAATTTTGAAACTTTATTGTAGGAAATACATGACTCACTGTGAAATGAAAGGAATCTCCACGAAATGTACCATCCAACAAAAAAAGAAAAAGAAAAACATGTTTAGGAGAAAAATAAACATATGCACATTCAACGCACATCTTGAAATCTATGTGAAGCGAAGCTTTCGGGAAGCTGTTAATCAAATGCTGTAAATTTGTCCATTTCTTTCCTGCGTGAAAGAAAGTGGCGCGCACGCATGTGCTCTCGCGCACCCGTGCTACGCAACGTGACACACGTACGGGTCGAACGTCTCGAAGAGCGAGTTGTTGTTGGCACGATAGAAATATACGTCGGATAGTGGCCTAGTTTGTACACTTCGAGTGGCACACCTAAGTATTTTGAAGCTTTTGTGCATCATTTTACATTGGCGAAGGTGGCAGGAGCTGACGGCCACTCCCGCCGTGCTAAATGCCAAGACTTTTGCGCCAGCTTACGCCGGCGCAATGAGTAAAAAATAAATAAAATATTATTCAAAGAAGAGTCGGGAGTAATTTTTAATAACATTGTTTTAAACTGCTAACCTTACAAGATAATAAAATATGCCACACCACGAAAAAAACAACAAAAAAAACAAGAACGGCAAAAAAACTACTCTCGCTCTCGGGCTGTTCACGACCACGCCGGGTAATGGCTGCGCAGTTGTTTGGCCGACCGAGTCCTTTTGACTGTTGCTGGTCAAGTTGCCATCGTTGCTGGCGCTTGTGAAGGTGGACTGTAAATGTTGTTTCCAACAAGAATAAACTGTTTTCGTGCACACATTTTTTTATTAACAAATATATGCTTTCCCGTCTGACTCCCGATCGCCCTGGCCATCAATTTGAAAGAACACTTTTCTTTCTCGTGTAGCAGCGCACCGCCAAAGTGACACTCAGCACGCTGAAGTGCACTCGCTCAAAGTGAAATTTACTTTGCCCGTGTAGCACGGGTATTATACACTTTCTGATTAGCTGAAATCCGGCAATAAAGCAGACCTAATAGTTAAGAGCACCGGGCTGCTGTGCTGGAGGACCGATGTTCTTTTCCACCATCGGGCACGTAATTCAACTTTTTGAATTACACAGAAGCAATAATATGTATATCTACACCGCAAGGGCAAGAGTGTAAGGGTCACAAAAAGCGCACAAACAGCCATTTTTGATGCCAAAACTGAAGAAAGAACACCGCCATTATCGCTCGCCAGAAGTGACGCAAGGTAGATATACCTGGTAGCGAAGCTTCCATAGAAGCCCATACGTTCAAAACATGGTTGCTTACCGGCGGTTCATGGGGCTTAGCGCCATCTGTGTGAGGAGGGAACACTTCCGGCGGAATAAAAAATAATTTGACGTCATATCCATCAAAAACAGAAGTGACGTCATTTTGTTCTCATAGGCGCGAAATTTGTTTTCGGAGGCCTGCCATTAGAGCTGTATATTCA
Source organism: Dermacentor silvarum (assembly GCF_013339745.2). Taxonomy (NCBI): domain Eukaryota; kingdom Metazoa; phylum Arthropoda; class Arachnida; order Ixodida; family Ixodidae; genus Dermacentor; species Dermacentor silvarum. The sequence continues at coordinate 84,553,208 of NC_051154.1, read as the reverse complement.
AATGCCCCGCCATTCGACTTCATGGGCGTTCCGAGTTTTCAGCGCGAAAAGCGATGCCGGAAAAGATCAGCCGTACGGGTGTCGAAATCGCATCGCTGCACAGAACATACTTTCTTAGGAGGCCGACGAACACTTTGGGCGTAGATTGCGTTGAGTGCTCGTCCTTTCGTCGGACGCCAAGCCCGTCGGCCAGCGCTGTTGCGCGAAAACAACTAAGTAAACAAGTATCTGACGGTCGCTACTATTACTTTTGACTGCACAGGTTAAGAAACAATAAAACTACCCGCGTCACCTAATTCAGGCAAACGTCGACATGCAACACAACACATGTGAGGGGGGCGTATTGTAACAGGTGAACTTTACGAGCGCGCCTTTCCACGCACTCCAAGAGTTGCATGGCATTGCAAGTGATAGCGGCGTCAACGCCCACCGCTATCGATGGGCGCTCTCACGGTGGGCCCTGAAAAAAGGTATATATTGATAATTATCTAGTAAAATACAGTTGTATCTTTTCTCGCCATGCATATATAAAATGAATTAGGAATTTTATTTTCGTTGATTGAATCTAACTGCGTCTCGCTTTAATTTAAAAACGCTTTTTTTCTTTCCCAGTGTTTATTCCCCCCAAACATAGTCGCGCTTCTATCGCTGCTCCCATAACCACCCTTGCTGATGTCGGTGACAATTGGTTCTGAACCGCTTTTCGCCCGAAGCTTCGCGACCTATGTGAATCGACCTTGAGTGACGCATGACCTAAAAACGCGGCTCCTTGGCATTACCTCCGAGATAAGGCGGGGCTCGCGGCTGCCCGCGGAGCGCTGAAAAATATCACAGGCGATGTGCTGGGACTTAATATCCGCTACCCGCAAGGTGCAGGGCCGTCTGTTTTGGCGCCTTTTTTGAGGCTGTAATAAGAAAATTATACAATTACCAGCCCTGCAGCATTGGCAAGATTGCTTTGATTCAGTGATATACACTACTCATTTATAACGAATTTACCCAAAGTGAAATTTTGTTGCACATTGCCCTTAAGTTCAACGCATGTACAGTGGCGAGACACTACTCATTAGAGGCCCCATAGGCTTTGGTACCCTTATTATAAAACATTCTTTAAAACGCATCCATACATTTCTTTTTTTTTTTTGTCGGATAACAATAAATGACTGGTACTCGTAAAACTTGGAGGTTAACAAAGAAGCTCAAGAACAAGTTAAGGACCGCACAAAGAGCGATGGAACGAAAAATGTTAGGCGTAACGTTAAGAGACGGGAAGAGAGCGGTGTGGATCAGAGAGAAAACAGGGCTATAGCCGATATTCTAGTTGACATTAAGGGAAAAATGGAGCTGGGCAGGTCATGTATTGCGTAAGGTAGATAACCGGTGGACCATTAGAGTTACAGAATGGATACCAAGAGAAGGGAAGCGCAGTAGAGGACAGCAGAAATTAGGTGGGGGGATGGAAATATAGGAAATATGCAGGCTCAAGTTGGAATCACCTAGCGCAAGACAGGGGTAATTGGAGATCACAGAGACTTATCACACAGCCTTCGTCCTGCAGTGGACATAAAAATAGGCTGATGATGGTGATGATGATGATTATGATGACTCATGAAAGGAAAAATGTCATCCACCTGAAATATTTTGCACGAAACTTCGTCTGTAGCTTCGTGCAACAGTTGGGTGGATGAGTATTAATCCGGAGCCCTCCACTACGGCGTGCCTCATAATCAGAACTTATTTTGGCACGTAAAGCACCAGAAAGAAGAAGATGGGTGGATGAGAGTTTTTATTTCATCAACCATCCTCCACCTTGCTGGGTTCCGCAGAACTGAATCACCATATGAGTAGTATTTCGCTACCTTGTATCTAAAGGCGTTCCTCCCATTGTTTCGAGCACACTAGACTATTTTTTATTTTTTTATCCGCGACAATTATATTATAACGTCCGCATTATAAAAAGTTATTACGCCTGCAGCGACCAAGGATGTTTTTCCAAGCAACATCTGAAGCCATTGGAATTTTATAAGGTAATGTCAATGAATATTGTAGAGACAGCAGCAAAAGAACAGGCTCCGGTGGTGAAAAACTTAAAGACGAAAATGTGACAGAGTGGTGATAGTGCTTCATTGAAACAGAAGTCCTACCCGCTCTATTACAGGGCTACCACGTGGCCAGCACATTCGAGACCACAGGCAGGCTTAGCCCCACGAGTCGCAGCACTAGCTGTTTATTTCTACCGAGAAAAGCAGCTCCCCGCTTCTTCATTAGCGTCTGCGGTGATATCTTCTATATATTCTTTGTGTTTCTCTTTTTGTTCCTTATTCATTTGTTTTTATCTCAGTGCAATGCTGCGCAATGCTTTAGAGGTTAGACTGTTTGAAGCAGTACCATGAACTTGGCAGGATACAAAAAAGAGATATCTTGTTATTTGGATTTCAAAATGAAGCTGTCAGCAGCTAGAATAGTCTATAGCGAAGTAAGAAGCACGGCTTGCTACCCACTCCGTTAAAGATATTTCCTTTGCACTTGGAAGGAAAAATCTAAGGCCATCTACCCAGCAACTTTCCATTCGCATAAGTATGAGCCGATAACTCGCTGGAAATACTAAAGGACAGAGAGTGCCACTGCAGACTCTCACCGAATTCCCTTTTGGGTTACTCTTTATCTCCAGGGGAAGTTTTGCGACGTTCGTCGGATGGAGATTATGCAAACTTATCAGGTTCTTGTTTTATTCATGACTTCGCGGTAGCATTGCATGTAGAAACATAGAAAATAAATTTTTGAACTGAACATTGCCCAACTACGCTTTCTGTGTTGCCTTGAGGGAACAATCCCTTTATGCAGGGCTCTAGGCCTCTACTTATGCCTCCCGTGTTTGGCGTCAAGCTTTACCCTCTACACGATGAATTGCTTGAAAACTGTTAGGTTGACACGTGAGAAGAGCGGTCTGCCTCTTTTCCTAATCTTACTCGGACGAAACCTTACTTGCAGGTCTTTTCGGCAGCTTCCTATTACGTGAACGCTATGGTAACTCACCTGCTTTTAGAAACATCTGCGTTAATAAGAATGTAGAGTATGTAATGCTGAACTTTTTTTTTTTTTTCATTTTCACAAGTACCTAACATTTTCCCTCAGTAATGTTGCATTCTGAGCTCTTCACACTGCACTGCTCAGTTTGAAATGTCCAAAAGTGTGGGTTACTGCCAGTAAATTATGACTAAACTGACACCGCTCAATGACATCGTGTCGGCACTTACGCGAATTCAAGTGAAGCTTTATTCACATCTTTCAGATGTTGGGGACGTAGACTAAAAGCTTTTGTGTTTGGGCTGGACGAAGGGTCTACGCCCCCTGCAAAAACAAAACAGACTTGGCATTGTACAAGCAACTTTATATATATATATATATATATATATATATATATATATATACAGGGTGTTTCAGCGAACATCAAAATTTATTTAAGGTTGCCTGTGGCAGATAGCCCAATTCTAGTTCATAAGCTGGTGTACTCGAAGAGGCGGACAGTACTTGCACAAAAATAGAAATGCATAATCGACTAAATAACAAAAATTCACTAATCAAGTTTTTAACTAATAACCTGATGGCCCATATTGCAATTTACGAATTGTAGCCGTGGAGTTCGCAAGGTGGATCAACTTGAAACGAATTCTTCGGATGACACCAGTTTCGAGATAATAATTCCCGAACTTTGCGAAGAAATGCATTGGCGTTCCAGTTAATTTTGTGCTTCAACACATAAAGCGACGTTTTGTTAAGAAACTAACTGGAACGCCAATGCATTTCTCCGCAAAGTTCGGGGATTAATATCTCGAAACTGGTGTCATACGGAGAATTCGTTCCAAGTGGATCCGCCTTGCGAACTCCACGGCTACAATTTGTAAATTGCAATATGGGCCATCAGGTGATTAGTTAAAAACCTAATTAGTGAATTATTGTTAATTAGTCGATTTAGCTTTTCACTTTCTTGTGCAAGTAATGTCCGCCTCTTCGAGTAGACCAGCTCATTAACTAGAATTGTGCTATCTGCCACAGGCAACCTTTAAGAATTTTTGAAAGTGTTCGCTGAAACACCCTGTATATATAGTTTACAGAAACAGCAGGCATTAGAGCAAAGTAGAGATTAAATGCAGCAACAAGTACAGGTATGACTAAACAGATGCGCATATCTAGGAAACAGGCATGCACGCGTGATATTTGTCAACAAGTAGTTTAATGAGGAAAAGGTAAGGTATAATAAGCGAGCATTTGTCGGCTGTAATGAGTGTATATTTGTGGCACGAACCAATTATTAGCAGTACGTGCATCGTGAATGGTAATTTTGTTCTCTAGCTTGAATAGGGGCCTTTTTTAAGAAAGTTATGTTAACGAACGCTTGATGAGCATCGCTCAAATATATTAGTGCTGTATAGTTCTGTAATTGGTGTTATAGGATGTGCATTGCTTCTTACGTGGTTCAAGAAAAACTAGGTAAAATTTCGCGCTTGTTATATCTCTTGAAAGCCACAAAAAGCCAATGAAGACATGTTTTCAGTGCGAATTATGAGAAAACTACAATTCCTTACGTGCTTGAGCCGGTCATTGCAAAAAGCCAGATAAACTAATGCTTTGTCAATGGGTGAACGATATATGGTTCATATTGTTCTGTTCTGTTCTAGCGCATAGCTTCAATGTTTTCGCATTAAAACACTGTTATAATTAGGCTCCAAGACGTACATCAATTTTCAATTAGGCCCCCTACGACGCGCTGAACGTGCATTATAAATTCGCATTTTCCTGGACGATGCCATTTCGTGCGGGAATTCTGCACGTGTGAAAGTGAGCTGGTCTGATGAGGTGACGCTCTGAATTTGCATTTCCCGACCTCATTACCGGGCGTTAGCCTCTTTGCACGGCGTCTCTCATCCCCGCATGCGTAAAAGCGTGTAGTTTCAACTTTGCACCAATGTGGCTCTCGATGATGTCTTATGCTCTACCGTAGCGATCGAAGTACCCATGCCGGGTGCGTTTTATTAGCATTACGACATTGATTTTTATATGCTGCCTTATGCACTGCGGTTCTCTCTTCTTTTTTTTTTCTCTCCACCATTGAAATGAACAACTAATGCGCAGGTGCTTTGATTTACTCCATAAGGCTCATTGCGCACGCTCTTTGTGCCTGTAAGTTTCCTGGCCCATCTGCCCAAGTCTTCGCGGCGGTTGCTGGGTCGATTAAAAAAAGGAGTCGCAGTGGCTCGCAAAGTGTTGCTTGCTTATTCGTAATTCACCGCCAAGCTTTACCGGCATCACCATTTCAAATCACTTGACGGCATGTTACAAAGGAAAGTCAAGAGACATTAAACCATGATAATTAAAACTGCCATGAAAGCCGTGTAATTGTAAATGTACTGAAAGTTGGGCGAGTTGGTCGCTATTCATTGTGATACTGCCGCGCGCACACACCAAACAAGAATACGAGGCAAAGGTAACACACAAGCACTGGAATTGTAATTGAAAGAGACAGATAGTAACAGCGGACATTGAGCAACTATTCTAGCGGAAACTCGGATTTTAAGAATAGCAGAAACTCCACTCCGTCCTATTGTCCAGTGGTGAGCAAAATACATGGTAAAAAAGGAAGGTGGGAAGGGAGAAAGCCATATGACAAGTCAGACATGTTCTTACTGCAGCGATAAGGAACGGACGATGTACAAATTCGAGGTAAACGAACCGTACAAATACCCTTCATGTGAATAATGGCCCAGACATCAGCGCCCATTTTCAAGCTAACTCGTTGTAAAGTTATCCCATACACGAAACAAGCCATTCCATTTCGTATCCTCACACGGAAAACGCCATCCAAGACACGCAAAGATTTTTTTGAAGTGCCATCATGTGCTTTTTCGATCAGTGAAAAACTTCGTGAATATATGAAAGCTGTGACACCAAAAATGTTTTGCATACATTGGGTCTTACATATATAAAACGAAAGATTACGCCCTGGCCAGGATGATATTCAGAGATGTGCGGTAGTCAGAGCCGGTGCCCGATGAGAGCAATTATTACGAAAGTAATTAAGAGGTATGCCAAGACATCGAGATGATCCCATTCAATAAACACGAATTTTCGCAATCTTGTAGCCCACGTACTCTGTGAAAACCCACACACTAAGAAATATTGCACTCTCGAGGGTGGATTGTATGTTGAAACACCCTCACTGCACCCTTAATTTTCCTTAATATTTCTAAAATGGGCGTACTCGTTAGCGTAATACCTTTTGTGGACCCTTTCATTACTTTAAGGGTGCTAAAAAAGTGTTTTCCGTGAAACGTACACCTTAGAGAATTTAAGGATTATCGGGCACTTCAACTCTTTAAGCAAGTAAAAGGCCTTACGGATTTAATAAATGCGTAGGCATTTCTACGACTATCCAAAGAGGAAACCTGTCGGTATGTCACGTAAGACGAACCTCTATAAAGAAATTACTGTATTTAAAAAATCTGAATAAATTCGAAAGAAATAATGTTGGCGGTGATGAGTTTCGAACCTACAACGTCACGCTCAGAAACCGAGTGTGTTATCCACTGGGCCAAACGCCCGCTTTTTTCATTCTCTTTTTCATGGTATTTATACGAATATAAAACGTACACGCATAAGGTATTTACATAGCGGCCAAAACAGTCATAGCCACGTCGACAAGCACAAAACAAAGACTTCACAATACAATTATCACTGTAAACACTTCTCTAAAAGGGAGGCAAAAGGATTCACTGCATCAACAATGGATATCAGTCTGGTTGGAAGTCTCTTTGATCCTAAAAGTGTTTCAGTTTTGAAATCGTCCAAACTAAATGTGATTGGGAACATACAATTGGTTCTGCATTCCGATCTAACATGCGAGTTTTCCATAAGCTGTGCAACGCCCAGATGTACGTGCCTTTTGACATGCTGCTACTTCTGGGCTGAACACCCACGCATGCAGAAGTTGAATATGTCTGCACCATATGAATGTGTTTTCCAGGCGGTAGAAAACAAATGTCAAAGGAGAACAATTTTTATGAAGGTTTTCTTGAAAGATTTGGTGATGGTGAAATAAAAGCCTTCTCTAGGATCACATGTAGAGCCGACTGGGAGCATTGTAAACATCAGGAAAATTCCGATTTCGCGAAAATTTAATGCCCAACACGCCACATCCCCGATGCGTTTAGGTGGTCGCGGGATGCTCCTTCCGTTGCGGTGTGACTTCACCAACCAAAATGCCACCGATCTTTGAGGGTTCATGCTCTACGCGTCACGCAACAGAGACATTGAATCAGTCAATGAAGTGATAAGGATGATAAGGAGTGATGAGGGTTATATGGGTTTCATCATGGTTGATAATTAAACGTGGATTGATAGGGTGCTAAAGAGCGATAAGGGCTTATAGTAGTCTGGGAAATTCTGATAAGGTTGATAAGGACCGATAAGGGTCGGATCAGGTCCGATAAGGTTGATAATGACAGATAAGAGTTGATAAGGGTCGTATCCAGTCCGATATGGTTGATAACGCCCGATAAGGGTTTATAATGGCTTATCCTGGTCGGATCAAGTTTTATAAGATCGATAATGACATCGGGCGGAGCGCGGAGATGAGCAAGTAGCACAATGCCTTCGCATGCTTAGACAAGTCCAGTGGAGTACCTGCCGTAATTTTTTCCCAGCTGTTTGCTCCAAGTCATTGTTCGAGCAAGTAATATGGTCACAGTAGGCTATGGATGTCACCCAGCTACTCCATGTATATGGCGTATACATGGAGTAGCATATAAGTGTCTCTCCACTTATATGTATCAGAGCTTTTTCTTCTATTTTTCATCCTGCCGTTAGCTTTTGGCCACTGGCTCCATTTACATTGTTTAAGCTCGGTGTTGTTTGATAGATCAGATTCCAATCGTCAGCGAATCATAGAGCTTCAGCCAATCAAAGTTCTTCAGGCGCATGTTCTTTCTCGTGTAGCATCGGCGCTGGCGCAACATTATGTGCACTAAGGCTGGCACTGTTTCATGCTGTATCGGTCAGAATGAATATTTGCCGGTGATGCAGAGCAATCATACTTCCGATAAGAACACCGCATTTATCGTGAAGATGGCGCACCCCGGTCGTAGAGTGAGGATACACAACTACTTTGTCCTCCTCTCTCCTTCCTGCCTTTCATATCTTACTGCTAGCTTCGCCTAAATTGTTTCCCTTTGAAGCTGATTTATAGATAAATTGAAGGGCATTGCGTAAGCCTATCATAGCAGCTTGAGGCGCCATCGCACTCTTTAGGGGCTATTTCATTCTAGGTGGTGTCGGTGGAGTGGCCGAGAGGTAACACTTCCGACTGGCGCTCTGTAGGTCCGCTGTTTGAATCCAGGTTGAGTCCTGCCTGGCTTTTACGTTGTGGGAACGCTGACGTGAATAGTGGCATAAGAGCCAACTGTGGACGAGGAAGATGACGGACGCGCGAGCAGTGGTGCAAGGAACGCGCGAGCTGCGTCTGGGCGCCCTTGGGCGCGGCCGGCCAGGACTGGAGCTGTGGCCGTGGACCGCGGGATCGAGGAGTTTTCCCACATTGGCGCCCTACGTTGAGCGCCAATGATACAACTGATAAAGTAGTTTACATGACGTTATCTTTACGTTTTTTTTTTCCAGGTTCTGAAGAAAAAAAGTTTCGTTACTTGCGTGTCTGGATAGTAGCGCTCTCAATAGTCTTTCAAAAGAATGAAGTCCGCATGCCTGTCGAAAGCAGATCAGTGTGTTTGCACCCGCGTTCAGCGGTGGCCTATCGCTTATTGTTTAGGACCGTAGCGTATTTGGATCTTCACAACGACGGTCTTCACAAGAAAGCAATCGGCCACCGCATTGAGCGTACGGGACGGGACGTAAGCTCAATGCGGTGGCTGATCACTTTCTTTCTTTTTGCAATTGGCATACTGGCTTTGTTCTTTCGAAACACGATTGAGAACGCTGCAATCCAGATGCGCAATAGAAACTATAAAAAAACTTCGGCCAAACAGTTGTGAACACAACGTTTCATAATATGGAATAAAATGAAAAGCACTAAACAAACACGGACAAGACAGAGAAGATCACAAGCACTCGTGCTGTTCTCTGTCTTGTCTGTGTTTTCTTTTTCTTTTACGTTTTTTAAATTGTATTTCATATCATAAATAGACTACATAACTTGTTAAAGTTTCATAAAGCTATACATTTGAACTCATTAAAACGAGTCGACTGAAATCTAGAGAGCCTGTGAGGGCTGAAGTCTGCATGAGGTACTTAGGGTTTTGCAACGTGCATTTCTATATCATGCGGAAAGGAAGTTGTGTACATGACAGTGAAGGTAAAGTCCCTGCATTATCTATTTAAAGGGCCCCTAAACCACCCAGAGGTCAAACTTTAGTTGTGGTGTTGCAGTTGTGCACGAGTCTACAACGAACACGTATCCGCGAGAATTTTTCGAAATGGTGCCTTAATAGCGGAGTTACACATGTTTGATGATCGAAATACGGCCCTCGCTCGTTTCGCCCTTTCCTTCGCTACTCTCCTTGTGGGTTGGTCTCTCCTCTTCGCCGAGTGCTCCTCCAAATGTCACGTGACATACCTCATCGCCAACGCGCTTCTCAAAACACTGTCCACTTTCGGTTAAGGCACGTCCACGCTAGCGGCAAATACACCGACGGCGAACCGGCCTCCAGTACCGTAAAACGTCTGCCGCGCGAGAGGTGTCCAAAATAGACGGCAGTTCGGCCGGTGCACCGCCCGCAGCACGATCAACGGGCCAATCGACGACCGCGAAGCTGTGCGCCTCCGCCACCGGCGACGAAAACATCGGCTGCAGCTTCTGTTCCAAGAAAAATATTTTCTTCTAGATAAAGCGATGCATAAATTGTACATTTTATGAAAAAAATGTGCCGCAGTTTCACCCGAACGGCGAAGCACCAATTGCGATAGCAAATTAGTAGAGAGCTACACGGAGTAAGGATAGTAGTTTTATCAGCTGTATAAACTTGGACATGCAGCAGCACCAGCAACGCGCAGAACTGTTGTCGACGCCTTCGGCATTTTGCCTGCGTTCGCACCAAACGCACGCGGCGTTTTTATATAAATACGTATTTGGTTCCGCAGCTAAACGTCGCCTCCCCTCCCTCCCTCCCGTCCTTCACAGCCTTTCGCGCGACGGAAAAAGTTGCGTTTGCTCTCTATATATGGAAAGGAGGAAAGAGACGCTTAATTCTGCAGCCCTTCAGGGAGCACGGCGCAGAACGCGCGTTTGCTCTCCGACGTGCGTTCGCTCCCCGTGAAAGCGCGCGTCCCTCGCGCCCTTTCACTCGCACATACAGCATCCGGAGGGCGGCGACGATTTCATCGCCGTTGACCTCGTACGGAACATCACGGCGACGGCGACGCCGACGGCAGAAATATGCTTTGGAGTGTCCATATAATTGCTAATCGAATAATACGATAACCACTGACAAACGTTAAACATGAACGAGAGCTCCGATACTTGTCGAGCTCAGCTGGGGCGGTATTCTGTTAGAGTCTACTTAGTGGACTGTCCACTTCGGCTGTTCACCATTGGCTGCTGCTTCACGAGCAGGAAGGAGACTGGCTGGCACCTTCGCGCACGTGAAGCAGCACTCAATGGCGACAGCCGAAGTGGACAGTTCACTAAGTAGACTCATACAGAATACCGCCCCTGCAGTGCACGGCTACCGACGGGAGACGACCGGCTCGGCTGTGTTCGCATCGCAGCCGACGGCGCCGCTAATATCAGCGTATTTTTCTTCTTTGTGTACAATAATTGCGAAGAGCGATAGCAATGATAAGAAAATATTGCGGCTTGTGAGCGTCAGTAATTCATTCCGAAGCGCCGTCCGCTTTAGCTTTGAAGTGAACCGGAAAAGGCCTAGCGACGATATCGGCACCGTCGAGCGATAAGCGGTGGTGAGGCTGCCGCACAAATGGGTCCCGGTCTCATCCTCTCCACGGCAAGGAAATCTCGCCGCTCGCGAGCAAACCCACCGTCGAACGGCGACCCGCAAATGGCAAGCGGGGTGCGGAGAGTTACCGTGCCGGTAACGTGGGCGGGCCTTATAGCCGCGACCACGCATTAAGATAAGACAGGAGCGCTGACTCCGCTCGTCTGGAAGGGACACATTCTGAAACGCCGGTTCCTGCTTCACAGCGTGTTCACCAGATGGCGCTACGAATGAAGAAAAACTCTGCAGCGGAGAGGCGGGCCCAACAAACCGAAGGAGCAAAGGCGCGGGGACTCTCTCGCGGCGCCTGCTTGCCTATCTGTTTTGTCGCCTGCTCCGCGCACGCCCTGACGCCTGTAGCGCACATAGCTCTTGCGGTTCACGGAGTGACGTTAGCAGGAGGAACAAGTCATGTATCATTTTATTTTATTTATTTTATGCAGGCCAAATGCCGGACATTAGTCAACTGGTGGCCTACATGGAACTTTACCAGGCACAGGAACAGAAAATAAGCAAATTACAGAAACTAAGACGGAAAGAAAAACTATAGCAAATAGCAAGGCGATATAATGGCAGTTCGGGTGGTCTCAAGCAATGACAGACGACAGCGAAAAGAAGCCTTTACTGCAAAGCTGACGTTTATCACTCTTTTTATCTGAGCACGCATCAAGTGCTAAGATGCTTCGCTTGCTTCTTTGTTTCTCGGGGTGCTTTTCGTGTCGCCCGGTGCGCGAGGCAGCGGCCAACCGCGGCGGAAGGGTTCCGGAGTTAGCACCATGCGGGTTTACGTTACAGTCCCAGAGCATGTGACTTAATGTGGCTATCTCAGTATGACAGACCTTGCATACATTTGTCGGGTATGCACCGGGGTAGAGTCTGTGGTATTGTGCCGGATTAGGGTACGTGAGTGTCTGCAGTTGTCTGAAGGCCACCGCCTGCGCCCTGTCCAGCTTGTCGCTGGGTGGAGGGAAGGTTAGGTGGGCCAGGCAGAGGGCCTTGGTAATTTCGTTGTAGCTCGCCAAGCGGTCTTTAGTGCTATCCCATGGACGACGGTCGCCGGCGCGGTTCGTGAGCTCGCGCGCCTTGGCGTGTGTCGTCTCGTTTCGGTTGCGATGCGTGTCCGATACTTCTCCCATGTGCGCTGGGAACCATTAGATTCTGGTTTGAAATTCTACCTCCCGCTGGACATGGCGATTGCTCAGGACTCGGGCAGCTGTCCATGAGATCCATCCTTTGGCGAAGTTTCTGACCGCTTGTCGTGAGTCGCAGAGAACCGTCGTGCGCTTCCTCACCTTCTTCTGCGCGCGCGCACGCTACACTTGCCGATATGCGCATTGTGCCTTTCGAATCAACGACCGCCACCGCGAATCGCGAGCGTTCTGCGTATTCCGCGGCGTCAACGAATCGTGTCCTCGGTTCTTCTCCGTGGGTGTGGAGGAGAGCTCTGGCTCTGGCCACCCTTCTGCCCCGGTTGTGTTCCGGGTGGACGTTCCGTGGAATCGGGTCGACTCTTAGCGTTTGTCTTATCGCGTCCGTAACGGTGACTTTCTGTCCCTGTTGTGTGTGGTAACGGATTTCCATGATCTGGCGTCCCGCTCTCGTGCCCGCTAATCTTTCGAGTTGTAAAGTGCGCTGCGCCTCGGCGATTTCGCTCAGCGTGTTGTGAAGCCCGAGCTGGAGCAAGCGGTGAGTGCTGGTGGACTGGGGTAGACCTAGTGCTATCTTGTACACCCTGCGGATGAGGACGTTGATCTTGGCTTCTTCTCTCTTGTACCAGTTGTGGAATGCCGCGACGTACGCAATGTGGCACATGGCGAAAGAGTGTATGAGCCGTGTGAGACTCGCCTCCCTCATTCCGTTTTTTCTGCTAGTTATACCCTCTTGAGGAGTCTCATGGCGTTGGTTGTCCTGTGCTTGAGTTTAGTAATCGTTTCGCCATTGACGCCGTTGGCCTGGATTATCATGCCCAGAACTATTGGGATAGTTGCTGCGTTGCTCGTATTCTCGCCTGGTCGTCGCCGCATTCCTACCACCCCCGGGTGGTCTGCCCCATTTCGTGGGGCGGTAGAGTAGGAGTTTCGACTTTTTCGGCGAACATCGTAACCCCCTACCCATGAGGTGTTCCTCTATTGTGTCAATTGCTAGTTGCAGCGCCGTTTCGATGTGACCGTCGCTGCCTTCGTGCACCCAAATGGTGATGTCGTCGGCGTATATGGTGTGCCGTACGTCTTCGAGTTCCTGCAGTTTTTCCGCTAGCCCAATCATGACCAGGTTGAATAGGGTGGGCGAGATGACCGAGCCCTGCGGGGTGCCAGTGCTTCCCAGAGTTTTCTCTACTAGATGGAGGTCGCCGGCCGCTAAAACAACTCGTCTCCCTGTCAAGAAATCTTTCAAGTAGTTGTACGTGCGTAAGCCGAGGTTGCGGCGCGATATTTGGCATAAGATCACCGAGTGCGCGATTCTATCGAACGCGCTCTCGAGGTCGAGGCCTAGAATAGCTCTGGTGCCTCTCGTCTTGCCGTCGAGCACCTGGTGTTTCAGCTGTATCATTGCGTCTTGCGTGGATAGGTGTGGGCGGAATCCTATGATGGAGGGTGGGTATGCCCCTTTCTGCTCTAAGTGGGCTTGCCAGCGGTTAAGTAGTGCGTGCTCCATGGTCTTGCCGACGCACGACGTTAGCGATATGGGGTGAAGGTTGTCGAGGCTCGGCACTTTTCCGGGTTTTGGGATGAGGATCATTGTCGCAGTTTTCCACTGTTGTGGGAGGCTGCCATGCTGCCAGCAGTCATTGATGTATGCCGTCAACTGTTCCACAGATCGGTCATCGAGATTCTTCAGGGCGCGATTTGACACCCGGTCGGGGCCCGGCGCCGATCTGCTGTGGAGGTTGTGCAGTGCCGTCCTGATCTCTTCTGCGCTAAAGTCCTTATCCAATTCTTCGTTCGGATCCCCCTCATACGGGCCGTGTTGTACGGTCGAAGTGTGCGGCAGATACTTTGCTCGTAACCGGGCGGTCACTGCATCTTCGCTTCTCGAGCTCCTTGTGCAACAGACTTGCGAGACAGTCTCTCTGGTGGGACTTGGTCTTCGTTTCGTCCAACAGGTACCTGAGCAGGTTCCACGATTTCCCATTGTGTAGTTGGCCGTCCGCTGCATTGCATTACTCGTTCCATTGCTGGCGGTTGAGCGTGCGGCAGTGTTCCTCGATGTTGCGGTTGATCTCAGCTATTTTCTTTCTGAGTCTCCGATTGAGTCTCTGTTCCTTCCATCTGACCAGGACCGAGTACTTCGCCTCAATGAGATGCGCCAGGCGGCTGTCCATTTTGTCCGTTTCGACCTTGGTTTCGATGGTCCCGGTTGACGCTTTGGCGTCCGCGACGAACGAGCGGGTCCACGCTTCGATGTCCGTGATCGTATCTCCTGAAGACTGTTGTTGGTCTCGTTTTTTCTAAAATATTCTCAGTCGGTCCATTCGAATTTGCGATTACTGCCTTGCGCCTTGTCCGGCGTCGGGACGTGTATTTCGATGATCATGTGGTCGCTTCCCAGGTCGGTCGGCGTGTTTTTCCACGTGGTGTCCGTCGTCCCGGAATTTCTGACGAACGTCAGGTCCGGGGTTGTGTCCCTGGTGGTGGAGTTGCCGATTCTCGTCGGATGCGCCGCATCCGTAATTAACGTGAAGTCGAGTTTCTGCGCGTCTTGTCCGAGTTGTCTTCCCTTGGCCGTGCTATATCCGTAACCCCATGCCATGTCTGCCGCGTTGAAATCGCCCCCTGCAATCAGCGTCCGGGACCCGGCAATCTTGAGCGTCTTCTGAAACAGCGCCCGGAAGCGTTGGCGGGGTTTCGACGGACTGCTGTACACGTTCAGTATGAATATGTTTCCTCTGCTTGGTGGGTATCAGTTCGATGAGAGCGTGTTTCATCTGGACGGCACCTAGTTCGTGGTCAACGAATGTGAGACTCTTCTTTACGAGCGTGCATAGACCCCTTCCCTCGATTTTGCTGCCGTGAGTTTTGTAACCTGTTAAAGTAGCCGCGTTCGTGAGCGTTTCTTGGAGTAATATTACGTCCGGTTTACGTGTTGCGTGTCTGATGTGTTGCTGAAGAACTGCCTTCTTGCCGGCAAAGCCACGGCAGTTCCACTGCCATATTACTATCCCTCGATTATCGTTGGCCATGTTGAAGCGGATGCGAGTTACCCGGCTTCCCTTGATGGTTGCTAGGTCCCGCGTCGGTGCTCGCCTTTACGTGTCCGCTTTGCGTGAATACGGGGTGATTCAATATCATCTGCACGTTTCCCTCGAGGTTAGTGGTCCTGTTTGCGAGCCCATGACTGCTGCGTGAAGGGTCTCAATGGTACTTTGCATGGTGCATAGCATTCTCTTGATGTCAGTAATTTCCGCTCGTACCTGGCTCTCGAAACCTCCCTCGTGCGTTTGTTGTTGTATCGCCCGTTTTTTCGGGACCGGTGCGTCCACGTCAGGAATGCTCGCCGGCACCGGAGGTTGTGCGCTCTGTTTATTTTGATCTGCTGCGGCGCGCTCGCGTCTGAGTTCTCGCATCTCTTGTATTAGCTTTTGGACTAGTTCGCACATTACCGCGTTCTCTTTCCTTAGCGCGTCTAAGACGCCGTTATCGGCCTTTTGATTGTGCTCTGGGAGTTCAGGTGCTTTGCCGACCCCTTCCCGCGTGGTGCCCCGGACAGTGTCCGCCCAGCTCACCTTGTCTACGGGAGCTGGTGTCCTGGACCTGGATCTCGTCGGAGCGCGGCTGTGTTTTGGCCTGCTGCGAGACCGGGAACGGCTAGGCGATCGCGACCTGGATCTGCGTCTGGTCGACTGGTTGGGGGGGAAGTCTTCCTGCGTCAGTTGGTTATTTGCGTTTTGGCGCTCCCATCGTCGTCTGCGAATCACGTACGGAGTCTTGTAACTTGCGTTGCAGGCTTTGTCGGCGGTCATGTTAGCACCGCTGCACAGGTTACACTTGGGCGAGCAGTGATGTCCTTGGTGAGGGTTGCGGAGGCTGCAGCCCCGGCAGATGCGGTTGGCGGGATTTGGGCAAACGTCCATGCGGTGGCCGAGGCGACCGCATTGATAGCAGATGTCAATCTGCTTGCGATACAACTTGCAAGGGATTAGTGTTGCACCGTACCTGACGAGGTTGGGTACCTTGAGTCCGTCGAATGCGATGACTACCGTGGTCGTAGTGCCGATGCGTTTGGCCGCCAGTGCCAGTGGGTTTCGCTGGTTTACGATGTTCTTGTCCAGCACTTGGGGTCCGTCCTCAATGGGGATGCCTCTAATCACTCCTTTCGTTGTATTATCGGGTGCCGTTTCGTACGCGTTGACTTCGTGCGGTTTCCCTTTGATCAGAATTTGCCGCATTTTGCCGTAGCGGCCCGCATTCGATCGTTTCGGAGTGCTGACAACGACGATGTTCTGATGTGAGTTCGGACAGACGGTGTCTTCCGCGCTTTCTTCTCCAGTTATACCGGCGGCCGCGAAGATGGCGGCGGTGACTGTCGGGGCGCCGACCTTATAACGATGTCGAGGCCGCCTTGCGGTCGAACCACGATCTTGATTTCACCCCTCGGTAGTCTGGGCATGCGTCCCGCCTTGATGACTTTTCCTTTGATACACTTAGGTTTAGTACCTTGCTGGCCGGTGCCGAGCGTGTCCGTTCTTGTGTCGATGTCGTGCGTCTGGTTCTCCCCGCGGTTTCGGGGTCTCGAACGCCGCGCTCCGGTGGTCTTCCATCCGGCTTCTTCGGTAATTTCGTCGGGGGGAATGTCTTCTTCCATCAATTGCACGCTCATTCTTGAGTCACGTTCATCGGCTTGTGCCGCTTCGTTGGGAAAAGTCCGTATACGTGGCACTCCGTCCGTCGGTGGCGCTGCAGCTGCGCGCCGCCGACGGACGGAGTGCCACGTATACGGACTTTTGACGGACGGAGTGCCACGTATACCGACGCCTAGACCTAGCACGGCTGCGGCGTGATCGGAGCACAGAAAGTTCAGTATCTCCGCGAATAATTGTGGCCCACCTCAAAATCGGGTATCCGTCGATGCCTCTCGACTTCACAGATCCGTTGGTGAAAGATAGTCGGTAAAATACAGTTGAAATCGCTGCGAAATCATTTGTAGAAGACGGAGCCGATGTGAACGCGTCCGCTCACCTCGACGACCTCAGCGCCATCTCAATCGCCACATTCTCATTAAACATAATGATTGGGAATTCCTGCCAATGTTTCCTGCTCATTATTTCACAAGAGAAGCTCTGATTATGTGTCTGCATAACTGGGGGAATCATCTCGAAGGCAAGGCTGAGAATTTACAGGGTAGCCAGCTGCTATTTACACTGGCTAACCTCCTTGTCTTTCTTTCCCTTTCTTTCTCTCTCCCTACATTACGGCATGTCTCTGGACAAGGAAAGGCACCTGTACTGTGTGTAGTTATAGACAAATTTAAATTGAGCTCCTATCGTCCTTCCGCATTGGCGTCTTCCTCCTGACATTCCGCATCATTGAGCTACGCCAGGCTTCCCTAAACAAATTGAAGGTACGGCTCCGCTTCGAAGTCGAGGCACTTTCTTTACATCTAGTAGGACATTGCCTTTGTCTTTGGTGAAGTAACTCTCAAAAATAAGCCGCTTCTCGAAGTGTCGCGCACATATTTTGTCCATTGCTTTAAGCGCTCGCTTACTTCAGGAATTTTTGACGCAACTGGTGCAGTAGTTGAAGATCAGATGGCGAAGCTAGGAGCGAAAACTTCTCGCGTCCTTTGCCATAACCAGATTTACAGCCGGGAACAAAACACTGTCCTGTTGCTCAGACTCTTCACGCACAAGTATCAAGATACCTTGTTCCGTCAGGCATGAATAAACATACTGCACACATGGTAAACAAAGCGAGGAAGAGGAAAATTTCGCACCTTCGCTTCCGCGCAGACGTGGAGGAGTGTTTCGTCTAAAGACATCTAAAAATGTTTCGTATGCGTGCATAAAAGCGCTACCGCGTGTTTATTTGCTCTTTTATTATTTGTGCGCATACATGTTTTTGTGTTTGATTGCTGTCAAATTGAGACGGCCGAGGGGCCACGTTTGTAGCAGACGACACGCTCTACGGGTGCCGCTCTGCCGGTTCTGCGCCGCCGTCGCCACCGGTCTCCGCCATTCAGCGCATGCGCACATGGAAGCAAGCTGTTGAGTGTTTTCCAAGCGCCTCGACAGATGGCGCTACGCGATGTATAATTTAGCGTTACACGGTTTGTCCCGAAGTGCCTCACGGAGAGTGGGCCTAGTCAGGAGACACACTCTCCTTTTGCCCCCTTCGTGGGTATTTTGTGAAAATGCCCAAATAAAATGAAATGAAATGAAATGAATGCGTTGCGCGGCGGCGGAGTCGGCGCTCCTGTTTATCTTACTCCGTGGCCGCAACGCAGTGCTTCTCGGTTACCCGCTGTTGCTGCCGTGCCGGCCCGTGATCATGCGAAGCGTGCCGCTATGGACCCTGTGTTGCGCGCACGTGTAGAAAGGCCAACACCGTCGGACTCTGTTCGCGCAGCTAATCAGACCGCTAAGCACGACTGTGGTGGAATTTGACCAATTTGGCACTTGCTTTGCGGGCTGTAATTACCGATGCGAAAGTGCGCACAAGCGAGCAACACGACGAGGAAGGGGAGGGAGCGCGCGTACCTGCTAGCAGACTAACCGGAAGTCGTATGTTCTTGTTCGACCAATGGACATCGTTCAATGTTCAAAAAATGTCTGAGGTGGTTTAGGGGCCCTTTAAAGCACACTGTTCTTTCTCTAATGTCACAGAATATATAGTTATCTGTTTGAATCTTATTTCGTATATTTCAATTTTGTCACATTATTTTGCTACCACCTCTCCACCTCTTACCACCCTCCCCCCCCCCCCCCCCAACTGCTGACTTCTTGGTCATTTCCCAGCAGTGTTTGAGCGCAGTTAGTTGAGTAACAAGAAAGCATACCAACAAGATGGCAGTCGTCACTGTTAGTTTTCTTTACTAAATGATGATATCCTGGTAAAATAGGTAACTGAATCGTCTCCTATCCCAATCATTACAAATAAACTCCAGCGACTAAGAAATGCAAAAAAAAATCCCTTCTGAGCCGAAGGAATCACTGAAGCCTGCTTTCTTTTGTTTAATATTAGTTACTTCACCTTCTTTTATTGTATATAGACTTGCCGTCATTTTCTTGCATCTCTATAAACGTTCTGGTTTTATAACAACCTAAATAAAAACGAAAGAGAAGTTGCTATCTTATAGTGGAAATTATGTGGCACGACTTTTATGTTTAGGACCTTAATTCTTTCCCAGTAAAAACAAAATAATAATAATAATAATAATAATAATAAAGAGTAGTTACGCAGCTCCACCAGCTTGTAATCTAGAAACCGTTGCAGCGTGTCCCATAAAGGTGAGATAATTTTGCAATTTTGTGTTACAGTTTAAAACGCGATTAAAACTGTTTCCATGAAGCACGCTGAGTAAATTCTCCGCTAGGATGAAGGCTTCTGCCCCTGCTAAGCTGTCTTCAAATTTGTTTACCCACACAGTCGAGAGCAACCTAGGCCAAAATAGAATGACAGTAATTTAAGGAAGGAGCTTAGCAGAGCGATTGCAAGCGGCGCCGCGACCGCGCTTCAGTGAGATGTGTGTAGCGTGGAAGCGGGTGCTCAAGAAGAACAAGAAGCAGCTGACAGAAACGAAGAATGCGAAATTTTAGCGAGCGGAAAGAAGCCCCAGTATCTGTAGTATGAAAAAACAACAACAACAACAACAACAGAGAAAGCAAAAACTGCTTGCGTCAACGCTGCACCGGGTGCACGCCGCGTAAACGTGAATGCCGCTCAGTGGCAGAGAACACTCTCAAACAATGAACAAGAGACAAAAAATGGCGATCGCCGAGTTTACATCGCCCCCCCCCCCCCCCCGCCCATGCGTCAGAGCGGATAAAAGAAAAAGGAGGGAGAGAGAGAAAGAGCGGCGGAAACAAACAGGGAGCGACATCTCCGACAAGCAGCACAAAGGCCGTAAAGAGAAGGCATAAAGCGGCTGGCCCAAATTACAGTGCTCGGGCGAGGAAACAGGGAGGCTACGGTGGTCGAATGCGCGTCACGAAGGGAGCGGACAAGCAACACGAACTGCCGTCTTTCCTCTGGTGGCTCTCGCTTGCCGCATACAAGGGAAAAGAGAAAAAGTGGGATGAAAACATATAGCACCCCCTCAAGTATGAAGGCGCGATGGCAAGTGTTGCATTGTCTATTTCCCTCTCCGAGTGGAATGGCCCGGCGCGTATCTTGACTTTCGCTTTGCCTCGATTGTACCCCCCCCCCCCCTTCCCCCGTCGTTTTTTTTTTTTTTTTTTTATCCTCCCAAAGTCAGCCAACCATCGTGGCAATTAACGCCAGTCAGGGAAGAAGCTGCTCGCTGTTATCCTCCGTTTCCTTATTCGAACCGCGGCGCTGCCGGGAGGCAAAGAACAGGGGGAGAGACGGGGAAGAAGCACCATTCACGCTGCGAAACCAGCGGCGAACCTTGGATGCCCTGACGACCGCTCACCTCTGTTGCATTGGCTCGCGCAGAAATAAGGTCTAGGTAAGTCCAGACACGTAGAACAATGGAGAGAAAAAAAGCACACAAGACAAAAGGTGATCTGCGAACTCATTCTATAGATGTGGTCAATGTGACCGCGCTCTCTTTCTTACATCAGCAAATTCTCTCTTCGTGGCATAGCGCTAAGGAAACCTGAGTGAACTTCGCACCTCCGGCCTACCGACCTTTCGGTTCACGGCCAATAGCGCAAGAAGGGTGAGTTCCGAAGCTTCGGTCCACAGACTTTCTTTTGGAACCAACATTTAAGGCAATTGTTTTCACTGCTTGCATTACCTCGGTTTCATGCGCAGACATCGACGCCTATAGTTGTTTCTATTTATCAAGCGTCATTAGGGCTTCGTCATTTCGCACTCTTCGGCCCTTAACGAAATAGCGAGTTCATCGGGTTGTCGTGCATGTGTGTTTGAGTGGTTGTTTTTGTGTATACGTATGGGCCTGCTTGTGCGCCTATATGAGCCTCACAGGCACCTCCGGGGGCTTTATATGCTAGACTGCAAACAGGACGCTGATCAATCTGCAGAAAAATGTGCCGTAGCCATAGCATTCTATCCTCAGTGGAATTCACGTTTAGGAACTGTGTACCAATATTTGTGCCCACCTGGGAGAATAATATATATAAATATGTGTAGTTTGTATATCTGAGTGTAAGTTTTCTTCACACACTGTTGCGTAGCGCTGTTTTACAATACAAGCAGCGAAATTGTATAAGCGTTGTTGGATAGTGACCTGAAATTGCCAGATTTCTTCCCAACTATATGTCGTTCAAGACAAATTCAAACTACCACTTGTTTAGTGACTAGGTTGCATAATGACAAAGCCAAGTATACACGCAATCGCGGCACGCAAATAATGTCTTCTGATTATGGGCTGAAATCACTGAATCGAACAATACAGACCTTAGCGTCACTGAGATTCTTCAATTTCTCAGTTTCAGTTTCATGAATCTTTTTATATCACTCTCTCAATCAGTTACTCTAATAAAATTGGGTCACTGCTAATAAAAAGCGTAGAGAGTGTGGGCCTAAATAATTTACGCCAAGGAAATAAGTAGTCAGTTATTAAAGCCACATCCGTTGGCCACATTCACGTCGACAAATGAATTTCTGCCTCACGTTGCTACATCACGGCTTGGTGAACTGTAATAGTGCACGTTGCGTCAACTGTTTTGCGTGTTCGCGTCAAGCGTAGTTGCTTCGTATCACGAGCTCAATGACTGGGCTTATCAGCCTCCGGATTTACCACGCTTCAGCTTGATAGTTCAAATCTTACATGACTGACTCCAATCACTTATGTAGAAACTCACTGTTATAGGTCTCATACGTGAAGCGCAAGTGGTGTCAACAGCGGAAGAGCTAAAATCCAAGATTAGCAAATGATGCTGGCAGGACTATAGCATTGGCTGTGTGCATGACAATAACAGCAACAAGCGAGAAGAATGGAATCAAATACAGATGTTTAAACTATCCCACACGACATCATCAACTACAGCAGAGCTTTTTGCAATATTGTCTTTTTTAGGATACATAAATTCAATGCAAAAAGGGGAACAATAGGTCATCCTTTGTGACTCACAGGTAGCTTTGTCTTCTCTTCATGGTGACGTCAGCAATTCGAAAAACATGGCGTTAGCTTACGAAACACTAAAGTACTTCACAAAAGCAAGTGAAGAGAACCGTACAATAATGTTCAATGAATACCTGGTCACTGCAATATCCCTGGGAATGTTGCAGCAGACAAGGCAGCTGGACAAGCGTATGTTAATAACGCCACACATGGGCCAGTATTTTATAGCGATGCATTTCTGGTGCTAATGCCTTTTCGAGCTTATTGCGCTTTGTCAGTGGTCAGATAGACGATCCGTTCGCGTTATCAACAGGGTCAGCCGGCCGTGAGCGGTGGATGATAAGACTAGTATAAAATAAGTCATAAGGCATCGCTATAAAATACCGGCCATGGTCTCCCTGTAACGCAAGACCAAGTGCGGCACATACTAAGAAAGATCTCAGCGCGTGGTTGCAAAGCGACATGGTTTTATCACAACTTGAAATCTTTAGATTTATTTCACATTGACCTTGCACTTGAATTCAAAATCCCGTCCACATTGGATGCAACCAGAGCCTTTCAAATGCTCATTGACCGTCTGCGGCTCGGTACCGCGTACACAAAACACTTTCTAGATAAAATTTTAAAAGCTGGTAGTCCGGAATGCACTTGTGGCCACGCGGATGAGGATGTACAGCTTCTGGTAGAATGTCCGCGACACGACACACACAGACAACGCTTGGCATGTGATTTAGTGGCATTAGACCGCAGGCCCTTCAGCCTCAGGAAGATCTTAGGTCCTTGACGAACATATTCATTGCAAAGACGATCGTTACTGGCCCTTCAAAGATTTCTAGAAGCGAGCAATATCTCCGGACACTATTCAGTGGAGTGTTTATCTGTGATAAGCTCACTCTATGGGCCTTTTTTTACCCGGCTTTGGCTACTTCATTTCCTGGATTCATGTACATTCATTTGAATTATCCGCACTTTCTTATGTGTCCTGATCTGATGTAGTTATGTGACCATACTTTGTGTTTACTTTAGTGCCGCCATGCGACTGGACTATGCGTTGTTGTGTTTATGAGTTGACTTTCACTTTTAGTGTGGCATTAGTGTACTTATGTATCTGGACTTTGTGTAATTGTGATTTAGAGGTGGCTTATAGTATTTATGCGTTAATGTTAATTCTTCTTTTATTTTTTTATTTTTATCATATCTCTATGTGAAAAAAGTAGCCGGTGCCAATCAGGCGCCAATTGAAGGCGACATCTCCTATGTACCATATAATAAAAAATAAAAAAAGAATAAGGGGAACCAAGGGTCTACATTTTATTGCGATAGCAATTATATGTACACTCCTGGCGCATTTCTGCACTCGGCGTCGCCGTGAGGTTCCGTATAAAGTCCAAGGGCGATAAAATCGTCGCCGCGCGCCGTATTCTATATGTGCGAGTGAAAGCGTGCGAGAGTGAGCACGCGATCGCGGCTCAATCTCGCGCACGCAACGAAGGGAAGCGGGGAGGAAGCGCACCCTCTTCTATTGTGCGCAAGGCTCTGGGGAGAGGGTAGGGATTAGAAAGGCGAGCTCTACTCTGGGCGCCCCAGGCGGCCGCGCGCTGTATCTTGAAAGCCATCTGCGTTGGGGACACAGTCCGCCGTGCGCTGTGTTTCCGTGACTTAGTTCGCGTTGATGCGAGGCGCAGCACGAAGGTCATTTCGCTCGCTGCCGCCGCGCTTCGTCACTCCAGCGTTTTGACAGGGAGTTTCCGCGGTCATCGAGTGAGATGTGTTCATGTTTTCGTGTGCGCACGTGAAAGCATGCTTGTTAGTTAGTTAGTATGACTATGTTTACAAGTGTATACGGCCGATAAAACTACTATCTTTACTCCGTATAGTTGTCCACTAATTTGCTATCGCAATCGATGCTTCGCCTTTCAGGAGAAACTGCGACTTTTATTATTTATTTATTACCACACAAAGCCAAGAGGCAATGAAGCCTTAGAGAGAATAGAATAAGTTAACTGTTCGTTTTTAGTGAAATGTGTAAATAAAAAATGAGAAACGACCCTAATCCTTCAATTAGGTGTCTGCTAGTGGCACTAGCACCTCGGCGTTGGTGTACCCTGGTGTATTGTTTGGGTTAACTTTGTGTTTTCCTTGTGTTAACTTCGTGTTATTAAAGTCAAGTACGACACAGACATAGAGAATGCTGGTGAATTCTTGTAAGCGATGTAAACTACACTACACTACACTAGGCCCGGTGTCCTAGTCGGAAACTCGACGGTACCCAACACTTGACCCGGCGTCCTCGTCGTCTACTTCCACGGCGAACGGAACTGGCGGGAAACCGCCACGCGCATGGAGCCAAATCATTACTGATGCGGTGGGTATCTAAAGTGCACGACTGTGTGCTTTGGTGTATGGCAATTAGATTTTCCTTAATTGTTTCTAATTATTCCTGACACCTAATTAGCTCTTCACTTTACTAAACCTGTGCTCTGATTTCATGTCTATCATCAACCACAAGTAGAACCATCGATATCTACCTGTTTTTATTTTTCTATGATTTATTTTTAATCTCGGCCCACCTCTGTGACAAACCGGAAGTCGGTCCCCAACCGGAAGCTGCTGCGCAATAAACAAGAATGTCCCTCGGCGCTCGTGCCACTAATAAGGAAACGATAAATGAAACTGGACGAAAAGACAACTTGCCGCAGATGGGAGAAGCCCCTGCATCTCCCGCATTACGCGTGCGATGGTCTGTTATAGTGCCACCGCCACAGCCATCCTCCCGCCCGCTTTCTTGGCTATTTGCGCATGTGTACTACGTCTAGCGCTGGGGGTGTTAGCTAGAGGCACGGAAGGCCATGGTGGTGGGTGTAGAACAATAGAACCCCTCGGCTTCCCTTCTTCATCTATCTCGATTGAATAGTGAGGTTTTCGACTTCCGCAACCTTGACGCCATGAGGAGGGTTTATTAATGGGACAGTTGTCTGATCTTTAGTTCAAATGCTATGTGACTCCTGTGGTTGAAAAGGTGCTTTAAGTCCACTGCCATGGTCGTAAGTGGCGTTTGCTAACACTCTCAAGGTTAGATCTAGTACACACATATACATGGTAGAGCATCCCACGCGTAATGCGGAAGATTTGGGTTCGGCTGTAACCTCTGGCAAGTTATCGTTTCGTCCACTTCCATTTCCTTTTCTGGATTATTTCTACATTTCAATTAAAATTAAAGAACAGTTACATTTATTCTCTGCTTCCACTGGCTTCATTGTATATTGGCTTATATGGCTGTAACAAATAAAAGTTCGAGCCTTCGGTTCGTCTTATTCGTCTCGCTCGTTGCTGTTATTGTCATGCACGCAGCCGATTCTAGTCCTGACAGCATTTGCTTCTACTGTATTTTTATTCTTCCACGGTTTACACCATACGCGTTTCATGTGTGATTCGTATAACTTTACAACTTTAGTAGCTGAGCTACTTGGAGTTTTCTTTTTCTGATAAAACAGTGGTATTCTACATTAGAGGGCTGGAGTCCGTTATCTTTTTTTCTTTTTTCATTTCTTTTTTCCTTATTATTTCTACATTTCGACTATAAAGAACATTCAATTTCTGCTAGGCTTTCCGAGGCTTCATTGTCTGCGAGCTTAATCTGGTTGTAAATAACAGAAACAACAAACCACTTCTTCTACGTGCCACGGATCCCTTGTAATGCTAGCTAAGTATAAGAAGGCCAATAATTCTTGTTAATATATCCACCACGTTATGGCCACACAACCATGAATAACCCAACACATCTCTGGAGAACCGTTTTATGTGCTTTCTGTGGCGCGAGCACTCAGTTCTTTTAGACCATTGGAAGCTAAAGGGACGCCGAATGTCTATGGTTAAGCTGAATGGCAATCATCACCGAATTTTTAAAAACTACTTCCTGTTGAATGTTCTTGCTTTTATTATTATACGGTAGTCAACATCGATCGAGGGCACCTAGCAGGTGTTCGACATAAATCAAAATAAACCGTGCAAAAAGCCGAGCAGAAATCAATTGAGCTGCTGAATGAGGCAGACCAAACATTTTCATAAGGCAAGCAAGACGGTACGTTTGCGGCAGCTCGCTTCATGTAACGTGTGAACCCTTTCTGTTCGGCGGACGAGCAAAATCTGGAGTTTAACTTGCAATCTTCTCTGCCGGGTAATTAGTCTTTTCAAGAAACAAAACAACGTAGCACAAAACCTAATCATTTCGAGTTGCATTCTCATTCCCGAACAAAGGGAGCTTTTCTCGTGGCTTTCGTACAGAGTATCCTCATTTGTGCGGACGTGGATAATGTGTCAACACGCGCTGTCCCCTCGGGACATTACGCAGCCAGTGAGCACTAACTTTGAAAACAAAACAAATAAGTTGCAAGGTTCTGTGAGCATAACTACTCATTAGGCGCAATGGGGGAAATTTTCATTTCACGAGAACAAATTCGTGGATGTATATAAAGGCAACCTAAGCGGGTAACCGACAACATCGTGCACGGCATAAAAGACACTGACCGCCTGTATTTTTTCTGGAAGCGGTTGTAAGCTTCAAATAGCTGCTAATTGCATTAGCAGCATGAGTACCCTTTAAATTATGCCTAGCGGTCTGCGCTAAGATGCCGAAGCAGGTTTGTACTTTTCGACTATAAACCAGTCAAGGCCACAAGTGCTTGAACGCGAGGTCTCATTTCTCTCTAATTAGCAGCTAGATAGACGTTGTTAATTTCTTTCTTTCTTTTTTTCCTTTCTTCCTTCCTTCCTTCCTCCCTTTCCTTCTTCATTTCTTTCTTTCTTTCTTTGTTTTCTTTTGTTTTCTTTTTTTTCTTTCATGCTTTCTCGCTTTGTTAGTCTGTTTTCATCACGTTTGTTCAAAAGTACCCTAGCATAATTCCTAAAGGGCGCCTAATTTTTTTTTCGTAATCAGTCCAGAAGATGAAAAAAATGATGAAATAAAACTTTTGCTTATCTCTTGGTTAAATTTTGCTATTATGCCATGAAACAACAAACCAAACTGTTAAATATACACTGTTCTCGTAACCAGCGCGACGTGCTCAGCGGAAATTTTTCCATTGGCTCGTCTTTGAGAGTCAATGTATTTGTTCCGCTTTTCCTGTTGCTGTACACTAGGCGGGCGCGAGCGCCGTGGCGCTTGCATCAACGCAGATGAAGACGATGACACATTGACCTCGACACTTCTCTAGTTAAAAGTGTCAGCTGGAGTGCAACAACAACAGCAACAAAAAAAATTCGAGATGCGAGAGACAATGTAGCTAATTTCCGAACGTACATACAGGAATGAATATCACAGAAAAGCCAAATCACGCTAGACTCGCAGCGAACCGTTAGCTCAAGCTCGTTCCATCGTCTATTGGTATTGACTTGAGGAGAGAGGCGTATGGCCAGTTTTCATTACCTTTTTTTTCTTCTTCTCCTCGTTGTTCTTATTTTTCCAAACATTTTCGCAGGCAGAGAATTCCTGCTCACTGGCCGGAAGAAACTCGTTTACGATGTCCTCAGTTATCCGACACAAAAAGCAAGTTACACAAAAAAGAAATAGGAAAGAGGACGACGTCCGCAAATAGTCCGATTCAGAGATTTCCTAGCGTCCGCCAATGGGCGGTGCTGCTATGTGCAGCTTTGTTGGCAGCGCACCCTTGGCTGGCTCCCCTTCCGTGGTGCGGCTGACGCCGCCAACGCGCGGGCGAGAGGCGCCGCCGGCGTTAGCCGGTTTGTGTTGGCCCGCCAAGGCGCCTGGGGCTGCTTTCGCTGGGGTCGTACAGAGCTCCGCAAGGCACTGTATATATATAAAATGTGCTCAAGACGAAAAACTGCGCAAGCTAAAGAAGCAAAGCTCTCGTGCGTGGATGAGATGTGCAACTTTGGGTTCTATAACGGCTGGAACAGCAGCGCTGTTTCCTCCTAGTGCTTTACTTTATTTGTTCCCACGTCGGTACACGTTTCCTGATATACGCGAATGCTGTCAAAAGGCGACGGCCTGTTGCGGCGGAATTCGCCGGCAACGTTGGTAGCGGAAATGGTGTTTCCCAGCCGCCACGTTTCGACCATGTTCGTTCGTGTGGTTGAAATGTGGTGCAAGCGCGGTCGCGCAAGAAATAACGATTCCTTTGCGCGAGTACATTCGGCGGAAGTGCTGCACACAGCCTCACCACCAATGCGCCAATTTCTCTCCGTAGTACGGCGAGCGATTCGCCTGATGCATTCGACTGCTGTTATTGGCCGTTAAATCACCAGTTATTTGTGTCGAGGCACTTCAGTACATTCGCTCACCTAAGTAAATGAAATTCTTGAAATTTGTTTATATTTCACGAAGCTCGCCGTCAAACATCGTACGTCGAAATTGCTCTTCCTCTGCTTGCGAGGCCTTGCCTTCTTGGAACAGAGTGACGCCTCGTTGTTAAAGTATCGTGAAAATTGACCAATGGCGACAAAGTGTTTGTGTTACAACTTTTTATTTTTCTTCTGCGCATTAAGTTCTGCTTGTGTTTCCTCTTTTCAGTTTAAGCACACTGCATGGCACAGGAATCGCCCGGCGCATAAGTGGCAGAAGGCGTGGAAGCTCGCAGGATTGACGTTGCGCTAATGAGCTTGCAGCTTATGCATTGAAAAGTGGAGGGCCGGCAAGTGAACGGGGGCTACGCTGATCGCATTCAACTTTTCCTTCCTGCGTGCTTTTCGCTGGAAACGTATCTACGCTAGTGTGTTGCCAGGTCTTTAAGCTCAAGGCACCTTGTGTTGTGTAGTGAATGATGAGCGGATCCGACACGCCGCTTGCAACGATGCAGTGCCGGAAGTGCTTTATGGGCAAGGAGCAAGGAGGAGAGCCGAGTGGCCATTTTTCCGCCATTAAGAAGTAGCACAACAGAAACATCCGAAACCTGTGAAGCCAAGGACCGCGCAACGGGCGTTGGAGCGGAAAATGATATTTTTAGACAGAAAGGCAGCAGGTGAAAGCATACGCAAGTAGCTTTATACTGACATTCTAATTGAGATTAAGAGGAATCAGTGGAGCTTTCGCGGAGCCGATAACCGTTGGTCTGTTATAGTAACAGAATGATCTGGAACAGATTGGTCTGTTATTAGCAGGCACAGGATGGAATCGGCTGTTGCAAGACAGGGCTAATTGGAACTCGCTGGGAGAGGCCGTCGTCCGGGCAGTAAGAATAAATAGGCTGATTGGGGTGGTGGTGTCGACGACGATGATGATGATGAGGATGATGAGGAAGAGGAGGGAGTCCGACCAGGTAGTCGGCATGGGTAATCATTGCGAAGACTGGTCAGACTTTACTTCCATACACCCACCGATGTTCTAGCTGGAAAGGCAGAGGCATCCCGAATGTACTGTCTGGTTCCAAATTGTGTTCGGCAAATTACCACTGTTTTCTTAAGAGAGTACTTTGGAGCGGTGAAAGGCCACTCCGGGTTGGTAGGACATGGGCTTGTCCAGGAACAGAAAAAAAAAAAAAAAAAGAAATGTTCACTGGATGCGCGCCCGGTTTTATATACTCTGAACTGTGGGAACTAGTTAAAGGGGCCAAAGAAACAAGAATATTCTGGTGCCTGATTTTTATGGAGGTCACTACTGAATAAGCGTACAAGCGAAGGAATCGGAAGGAAAATATAATGTATTCTAAAAATGAGCTCCACCACGTGTGATTTTTTATACTAATGATAATGTAAATAAATATCGCGAAATGAAAGTGCACCAATACAACTTGCGACCGATGCGAGTTTAAGAAATATCGCTTGACGTGGAGTTTGCGAGTTTGATGCACATACATTTTGAATTTTCATAGAGATATAACCCATTTTTTGCATGCAGTATATAGATAAACACGGAGAAATTTTTGTAATAAATCGCAACCAAGACTTCTGTTTAGCAACAGCCACGTGCGTCTACTCGACTGATTTCCTTTTCCTGCGCATGCAAAAACCACGCCCACACTGCTGCGGCCGAAGGACAACTTGCTCGCATTTGACGTTTGGTTCACTGAAGTGCGACGAATACGTTCGCCACGCGTAGTACATACGTTGCGCTCCATGCTACTATGAATGCAAAGAACAAGACTGAGGTCATATCTCCAGTGGTTTAGCTAGGAGCATGCACGTTCCCTGGTGGTCAAGAATGAAGGTCATTGTACGTCGGCTTCAGTCTTCTCGGGCTGACACTGCACTGCCCGGAATAAACCAGGACTATTCGAAACGTTTCGGGAGTGACGCTAAAAAGAGACCTGCAAGGAAAGGTTCGCTGCCCCCCCCCCCCCCTCCCCGCCCTCCTTCTTCCACCACTAGTGCCACCCCGTGACGGCCCAGTTGAGTCGAGCGCGGAAAAGTCGGAGCGGTAGCGGCGGGCGTTTGCCATGAGGGGTGCAGGCAGAACAGAGAACGGGCGCGCGCGCGCGCGCGCCGCTAATTAATTAATTGGCTCCTTGCCACCGGGGTGAGCGGGCCGGGACAGCCGGGAGACCCGATGGGCGCTGCGTGCTCCCCCAGACCAAGCCGCCGCTCGCGCGCGCTCCGCAGGCGCGTAATGAGATCGATAAGACAACAATTAAAAATATGTCGCGGCAAGACAAATGAGCTTGGCTTGCTTTGCGCTGCTGTGCGGGAGGGGAAACAATGCACACTCCCGCAGTAGCTTATTTTCAGGGGCTTGTAGCACGCGTGGCGGGCTGTTTAGCAGATCGATACCGCGGAAAGAGTCCGAGAGGCAGGAAAGAAGCAGGAGAGACGCGGAGAGCATAAATATAAAAAAAGTAAGCGAACCATACACTCTTATAAATTGCTTCCGTCCTAGCTGAAGTGCACGCTGGGAGTCGAAAACGAAGAGGGCTTTTGCAAGGCCGCCGCCATTAATCTCGAGCTGTGTTACCCGCGCCCCGTAGGAAAGGAAAGGCGCATTTGGAGACCCCGAAACGCCCGTCAGAAGGCCGAGTGACGGCGACCTCTCTCTATTGTTTCTGAGCAGTCGCACGGTGAGTGGCCTGTGATGTGAGCACCGTTATTGTTGATGAGGAGTCACAAATGCGTCAAATGCCGAGTTAAGTCGTGCTATACCTGTCGTTTCGCTTTGTAAGCCCATACAAGCACTATATACTCACAAAATGACTCGTATATGGGCATGCCTCGTCATAAGGATATAACCTTAAACATCCAGCGTCATTCCGCACCCTCCGGGCTACCTTTGAGCATCTAGTGATGTCGGCCTCCCTGATCTGTGCTGACAAAGTCCCGAGGACGCTTTCGCACCCTAATCACGATGCTCGCCTCCCGCCCACAGACCTTCGCTGCGAAACTATGAATTTTCAGTGATTTCGTATTCTATTGTGCGAACTAAAAAAAATTGTGCAATGACTGTCGACGGTAATGTGCTTAGCAATTGAATCAATATAACGACATAACGCTATGTGTGACGAGTTATGTGTGACGCGTGTACTGCAGGTGGAACTCCTCTTTCGCGCTTTCCTAAAAACACTGATGCCACCTAACGGCGCCGCTGCCAAAATGCATGGCCTCCGAAATCTATGGCGTGCCGGTGCGTGCGAACGCTGAGAACAGCTTCATGCTACAGCCGGGCTCCTCTTTGGCGCTTCTTTCTGGAAAGGCTGCGCCATCTAGTGGCAAATCCCAGCCACTAGATCGTGGCAAATCATGTCTATTTGTCGCTCAAAAAATTGTCTCTCGTCGGGGTACGCGGGGCATTCAAGTAGTATGTGCTCCTCTGTCTCTAAGCTGCCATAGTTGTCACAGTAGGGATTAGTGGTACGCCCTATGCGGTACAGAAAATTGTTCGTGTATGGGGCGTTCAGTAGAAGACGATGGTACAACGTCTCTAAGTGTTGAGGAAGTGGTTGTGGAAGTTTCGATCTCACTTTTTGGGTCAATATAACGCAGGAAGTTATCTTGGTGAAGCGGTAGATTCCAGAGGCGGTCTTTTTCTTGATAGGCATATTTTTTGCCATACTCTAAGCGTCGGCTTTGGTAAAAAATGTCACAGTTTCGCCCTAAGGGCGAATCAATGAATGCGATAGCAACACAGCAATGTCATACGAAGTAAGGTGAGCGGCCTTGGTAGCAATATGAATTGTAGTAAACATGAGCTGATTAAGTAAGCAGGTGTGCTGCGGCGTAAGTAGACCGACATGAAGAGAGACTCGATGACCACGAGAAGGCGCGTGTGAAACGGTGGTGTTGATGAAAAGCGCTTACCGTGGGCAGCGCGTGCGAAGGGACACACCTGTAGTGCTGCACTGCCGATCTGGGCAGCATTGCAGGTGTAGCGTGCGTTGGAAAATGTGGCCCGACTATTACTAACTGAATGAACAAGCGTGGTGTGAGCGCGCACAAACAAACATGAATAGATCAGACTGAATGACTGCAGCCAACGACTGTCAAAACGCTGGCAGCGGGCGAAGGTACGTGCGGTCTATCGCTTCAACGGAAACTGAGCGGCGAAATAAAGGTCAGAGCCGTGTGGAGAGAAGAGACGGTGCGGTAGAACGAACGACGAGCGCGGTTGTTGGCAGCGTAGAAGTGCGCCCCCCCCCCCCCCCCCCTCCTCCCGCTCCCTCCGGCGCTGGCTTCCCGCTTCCTTGCGTGCGCGTGGGAGAGATAAGAGACTGTGCGGACGAGCGACGAGCGCGGTTGTTGGCAGAGAAGTGCCCCCCCCCCCCCCCCCCCCCCCTGCTCCTTCCGGCGCTGGCTTTCCGCTTCCTTGCTTGCGCGTGGGAGATTGAGTGCGTTCGCTCTCCGTGATAGCGCGCGTCCCCGCACGCTTCCGCTGGGGCATACGGCGCGCGGCGAAGATTTTATCTATACGGAACCTCACGGCGACGGCGACGGCGACGACGACGGCGACGGCAGAAATCCGGTTGAAGTGTCCATATAATTGCTATCGCAATAAAAATATTATTCTGTAATTTTGGTATTGGAGTCCATTTCGGGCAGCTTTATCCACTTTATCGTTTCCCGAAATACCGCATGGCCAGGTATCCACTGGAGCGTGATGCAATGCCCAGCAATCTTAGCCTTGTGGCGAAGATAGGCAATGTCAAATGCTGCAGGTTGGTTTATAAATCGCTTGCGCCTTTTCCACATACTTTGCAGGGCTGCACTCGAATCCGTGAATATCACCCATGTCTTTTGCGGCTGCTGTGGAAGTACATACACAAGGGCCTCTTTAATGTCATATAGCTCAGTTGACGTGTAGACGATGTAGCTCGCTCAAGACGGAACGAGAATCGTTGCCATGTAGAGGGCACAAAAAGTCCGCATGATGAGCGACGTTGAGTTGTAGAGTCATCTGTGAGAATGTGCGTTGCGGCTGCGTATTCTTTGTGCATATACTCCATTTGTCTAATGACTGGCTGCTTGAGGAATTTTTTTTCGCACTGATTCCAGGGATATATGGCACGATTTCCCGTGGTGACAATGTCCCGGGTGATATATTTCGTGGCATAATCTGTGACGCCCGAGTAGGATTCAAAATTGATATGTTTCCGATGGCCTGCCCAAAGCTAGATTTAGCACGAGTTCTAAAAATATCCTTTAAAAAGTGGGTCTTCGTATGGATGACGTGTCTGAGGAACATATGTAGATAGATAGCCCCGGGAGTTTCAGTGAAGTACACTAAGAATGCTAACGCATTTATACTTTCATACCATAAAAATGTAAGTGGCCAATTGATAGATAAGCTCTTTTCCTCGAGAGCTCTGAACCCTGCCAATCCGCAATCATGCCCCATTTGTGGCCCCAAGTGCGTGCAGCCAGAAAACTTCAGCAGTGAACATGAGCAGAAAAGTAGGTTTGAAGAAAATAGTTGATAAGGAGATTCTTCTGCAGAATGAAAGATAACGCAAGTAACATGACGGAAATTTGGAAAGTACTGCTTTCCAAGCATCACTAATCGGGGATGCCCCTGGCACTTACTCACATCACCTTTAGTCACTTACTAACGCTGTCTATGGCGCCTATGAAATGAGTGCGGAGCGATTATGGGCCTACTTATATTTCGGCCACAACAGAGAATCCTGCAGCGGACGAGCATGAAGTTGTGTCTATCGCATAGAATTTGTTCTCGAGATCAAAGCGGTGTGTTGGTCTGCAATTCATCATCGTGGTGGGAAAAACATTGTCGGTGACACAAATAAGGCGTGCATGACAACAATATAATGATGAGCCCCAAACATGGCACATACCAAGAAATGAATGATGCGCCGGGAATCACACCGAAAGCAATTGACGCTGTCACTGCGACTAAGGACGTCGCACGACAACGTCACATTTCATTTTATATATGAGCGCACATGATTGACAGCCGCCACCCGCTGTGGTGGCAAAGTGGCTCTGGCGTAGTGCTGCCAAACCCGACGGCGCCACATCAAATCCCGGCCGCGGCGGCTGCATTTCGATGGAGGCGAAATGCAAAAACACCCGTGTACCGAGCACAGCGTGCACGTTAAAGAAGCCCAGGTGGTCAAAATTTTACTTCCCAGAATTTTAATTCACAGCCACCGAGTGCCCGATTATTAGTGAAATTCAAATACGTGCAAAGGGAAAAAGTCCGTTCTTTTTACGCAAATCATTTCCTTAGGGACATCCGTTGTAAAACAATTTACGGCCTCAAGGGGCATAATTCCTCGCTGTGGCGTTTAAAATGACTCACCGAGGTTGAAAAGCGAGAAGACTAACTAACGCAGTAACTTGTGAAAGCATGAGGACGTAACATGCCCGACAGGCATGCTTACTATCAATTACGACGTTAATCTTCAACCGCATACCCCCCCCCCCCCTCTAAACCACTGCATAACCCCTAAATTCTTGGCCATTCTCCCGTAGCACACGTGTGCCGTTATTTGAGGAACAAGCAACTAAGAGATATGGCGGTCTGCCCTGTGGGAGAACGCTGTTGTCGCAGTAAATGAGTTATAGCCGAAGGAATTGCTAAAGTCTGCTGTTTGGTTGTTTGTTTGTTTGTTTCTGTGAACATTCTTATGCTAGAACTTTTCGTAAGAGCAGATGGTACCCAATCATGACAAATTATTAAAGAAGGCGGCCGGCCAAAGATAGAGTGCACTTACGAACAGAAAGATGTGTGAATTTGGCTTCATAAAAGGGAACAATTGGCATCGACCTGGACCGTAGCATGAAGCTGACAAATCCGTTTATGAGAATAGCGTACGAGTTTCCTTTGCAGCTGCGTACACCTGCGGTAGATGACAATTCTTCCCTTTCATGAAACTGACTCCGTCTTGCGGGCTTCCGTACCATTGATTTGCCATATTCAGAATTTGGTCTCAGATTCCTAGGTCTAGCATATGCATGTTATTTCCGGACAGGTATAGACTTGCGTGTGCGTTCGAATGTGAAACGGAACAGCAGAACGCACAGCGTTTCTTACATTTTCACCTGATATCCTAATTCACCCTATTGTACCTACTACGCATAAACACAAATGGCACATCATTTTGGCATCATGGGCGTGAGAACGTATCCGCAATGAGAAATTCCCCGTAGTAGTTGCGTCTCTTAGGGAGTGTTGTTTATATAAAGACCATTGCAGTGGCGCACCGACGGGGGTGATTCGGGGGTTGTAACCCCCCCCCCCCCCTGAGGCCGACTTAACTCCCCCTTTTGTTTAACCCCTTTTTTTTCCTTACGCATTTGAGTACTGCAACTAAGATGTAAGACGCGCAATCGTCTGCACACTCGCAAAAAGCGCATTTTTTCGACAATTTCCCGTGAAGAAATCGAAATTAGTGCTGTTTAGATGGAATTGGCAAACTGTCAACCCCCCCCCCCCCCCCCTGGCAGAGATCCTGGGTGCGCTACTGGACCATTGACAGATCAATGGACACTGGCTTGCGATCCTTTGATACATACGGAAACTTCGACCACAACAGATATCACTTCATTGCTGGCCTTAGATTCTTTACCCAATTGTTTATAGTGCTACAAGTGCTACAGTGCTGTGCGGTTATAGTATGCGGTGACAGTGACCGACTGTGGCTGTGCATCTGTTCTCCCTTTCTTTCTTTCTTTCTTTCTTTCTTTCTTTCTTTCTTTCTTTCTTCGTCTCTGCTCTCTTGTCACTTTACCTCCCCAGCGTAGGGTAGCAAACCAGATCTTCTCCTCGGGTTAACCTCCCTGCCTTTCTCCTTTCTTCTGTGTTTCTTTTACCCAATAAGGCTCTGAAGGGCGATGTTTACTCCGTTGCAATTGATGTTCTGAATAACAGGACAGAGCGCAGCTATGTTTTTATCTTATATAACATAAGCTGAAGGGATTTCCAGCTGGTATTGTTTCCGGAAATGGTTTTTGTTCACAACATTACTAGATGTCACCGCATTTTTTAAAGACCATGGCTCTCGATTATCCATCGCATTTTCTCTGTCAAGCACAGCGCACTGCGTAAGGGCCCCAGTGTCACAAACACCAACATATGATCTGTGTAGGATGCTTCATTTCTTCCACTGGTCTGATTTCGACCACATTGACAAGCAACTTATTTCTCCTAAACGCGTCCTTCCTACGCTGCAGCTATATGTGCCTCAATTTCCAAGGGAATGCGGGCACTGACCTTTCGTCAAGTGTTCCAGTTTAACTGTAGCCCAACCTTGCTCGGTTTGCAGAGTACTCTGTGAGCTTAATAGTACTCTGTGTCAGTTCCTTTACAATGGCGCAGTCGACGAAAGCCTAGTCTTAAGGTGCTCCAGCCTTCAGCACCGTGCTGCGGAGGCCTTGCGTCCTCCGGCATCTCGCCGTCCAGGGTCCATCTGGCGAGGGAACACCGTCAACGCTTCCCTTGTCATGCATGCCGCACCCGGGGCTACCTGGATCTCCGAGCCCCCAAGGCATGCCGTTCACGCTGCCTTGGACATGGATCCTCGCCATCGTGGGTGCCTCCTGCGGCCAGGGAAAGCCGTACACGCTTTCCGTGCTCTGGATCACTGCCCCAGGACATCATCGCAATCTCAGCCAGCAAGGGATGCCATCCACGCTTCCTTGGTTATGGAGCCGGTCACCCTACCGCCGTCGCAAGTTCCCACCGGGGATGGCGTCCAAGCCTCCTCGGTGGCTCTAGGGCAGGACTCTACCGGTGATCTCGTCCAAGCCATCGCCAAGCTGAATCACCAGCTCGCGCTTTTGATGAACACCTTCGCATCCGTCGGCGGTTGCGCCGTTGCACGTCACACTGAGACAGCGCTTCAGCTCGACCGTCTCGCACCTGTCCTGCCTGGGAACGCCGTACACGCTTCCCTTGGCGAGATTATCATCATGAGAACTACTTCGACTCCTCAGCCACCAAGGTGTGCCATTGATGCTTCCTTGGTGGTAGAACCGGCGGTCGCGACTACCACAATGACCGCACTGTCCGTGGACACCGGCCCTGGTTCCTCGGGCAGCTGGACAGGTAGCCTGGCGGCGATGATACGCTGCGACTTCTAGCAGCCGGTTTTCGTACAAATACCGCCGTTTCGTGGTCTTCAAGATGACGTCATCCTTTGGGTTTGCGCTATCAATGCCATGGGTGACCGTCATGTTTGGCCAGACCAAAAAAAAATGGCTGGTTGCGGCAAACCAACTTTGCGGTGCCGCCAAGGCTTGGGACAAGTACGAAGGCATCAAGCAGGGGTCCAGGCTTGAATGGAGTGCAGCTCTTATAGATGCTTTCGGCCCACTTCCTTATGCCTGCACATCCCCTACATCCCCGAGCATCAGCTGCGGCTCGTCGTCGTCGAAGATCGCGGCCGAGAACCAATTCGGTTCAGCAATAGCGGCAGCGAGTCGATTCCTCAGCCGCCACCGCATCACTCACAGGCCTCCGGTTCGAGCATCTCCACGTCGGCGTCTTCCGCTTCCCATAGCGTACCTGGCAGCAAGGCTTCCAAGACAGCGGATGAAGCTGCATCCGCAGTGGCGGCGGAAGCAGAGGCATGCGGCGACGATGCGGTAAATCTGCAGTACGGTGACCCTTGGGACACGGACCCAGCCGCCGTGGCTCTACGGCTGCGGAGGGCCAAGGATAATCGCAACAAAATCCCCACTCCAGCACACGCCACAACTGCCGCAAAGGGGGCGCCGTCCATCAACGAGATGGCCTGTCAGCCCGTCTATGAGACGGCGTTAGACTTAAGTCTCAAGCAGCGAGAACCCGACTAGCTAGGGCCTGGACCAACTGGCGCAGAGTCCTGCAATCATCCTCCCTGGGCTGCAGCAGCAGCCGCGTGCAGGCCAACTCTGCCCGGTGCCGTCGTCGTGCTCGTCTACGGGAGTGTCAGTTACACCAGGTCACAAGGAAGGCATTACAAGACAGCCTTCACTGCAGGATATCCCTTACAAAAATTTTTGTGGAAAGCCTATATAAAGTCTATAGACATATATGTACTTGAAGTCAACAGACTTCTATAGAAATTTCTTTAGACTAGTCTATAGACAGTCTATGGACTTATGGCCATACACTTTTTGTAGACTAGTCTACAAAAAGTCTGAGCATAGACTAACTAAAGATGGTCTATAGATCAATGAAAATTCACTTTTGTAGACAAATGTCTGCAGAACGTCTATGACAAAAGTCTATAAGCTCATATAGTTCTACTTTTGTATACATAAGTCTATGAAATGTATACAGACAAATTTCTACAGACTATCTATAGACTATTCCTATAGACAAGTCTATAGACAGTCTTTGGACTTATGGTCATACACTTTTTGCAGACAAGTCTACAAATGTCTGAGTCTACAGACTGACTATAGATGGTCTATAGAATAATGAAAATTCATTCTTGTAGACAAATGTCTGCAGAATGTCTATAGACAAGTCTATAGGCTTATATAGTTCAACTTTTGTACACATAAGTCTATGCAATGTCTATAGACTGTCAATAGACTACTCCTATAAACCAGTCTATAGTCTGTCTATGCACTTATGGCCTTACACGTTTTGTAGATTGTGGTCTACAGACTATCTAAAGACAGTTCCTGCAGATAGATCAGTCTATAGCTAATCTATACACTTCAGCGTTACAACTTTTGTCGGCTATTGTCGATACAAAGTGTTCCAGCTAACTTAAATTTAGCGAAGCTGTTCAACGAAATATAAAAAAGATGGTGCAATAAGATCCGATTTTAAGACATATGGCATGAATTCGGCCTTTCAGAGATCTGACCTTATGATAGTATACCTTGCACCGTGTTTTCTTTAACCTTTTATTTTCATTGACCAGCTTGACTAAAATAGCTGGGACGCCCTATATACTACCTAATAGACTACACTTTGAGAACTATGTTATGGCAGGCAATGCTATTCTGCTTATATATAAACGCTCACTGCTGGGGGTTCTTAATAAGAAGACTATTCGAAATGTCTATAAAAATTAATTGCATCCAGTATGCATATGGGAACATACTTAGGGAACTATACATAGAAAATCATGCATGCAGATGGAAGCATTCAAAAATATAAAATGTATGTAACCGTGAATCATTATGTAATGCTGCATGAGCATTTGTGTACATGCACATTTAGGTAATTTTACAGTCACATGCAATACCTCCGCTTGAATGAAATCTACTATCTACAAGTTAGTTTAAATGTTTCTTTACATATGGAAGGAACAAAACATTGAACGTATATTATGCATGTGCACCTGATGCTTCCCATCTGCATTTATGGATTCATGTTAATAGAATAATAATGATACTGAACCAGCTGAACTCTCATATGTTGCAGAAACAAATATTTCAAGCAATTCCACAAGTGCTGAATCATGCAGTGTGAAAAAAAAACAAGCGCACTGATATTGAATTAACTGTTTTTATTGAACAATATAATACATTAATTGTTAAAGTGCACGTCTTATGCTATCATCAAAATAGAATATTTAGATATTTAGAGCTACTTCTCCTTGGCAAGGATGGTTGCCAGGCTGGCCTTGACCTTCGTGTCAGCCGTTCCAAAGGTGCTGCAGGTTTATGCTGCAAATAAGTAGATACAACATTGTAAGGCAAAAATAACAAATGTGTATTCTTTGTACGTTCATTGAGCAGCTTAATATATTCGCTCAAACCACTTAAGTCAATCCTTAATGCAGTTTAACTATGACTAATGGGTGCTTGTCAATACAAAACTGTACCATTACAGAATGTTTCCCTCTACCGTATGATGACCAATTAAACTGTTACAATTGCAGCTGGCGCCAGAAACAGTATGTTACCTTTTATGACAAGTCCATATGAAACATTAATGCACTTAATTAGGCCAAATGACCTCTATAATAATTGCTGAAACAAGGCTACCCAGTTGGACTGTCTACATTTTTTGGCTGGTAATTAAATATACCAGCGCAGAATGATATCCTCAGAAGAGTGACTCGAGTATTTACAGTATCATGCCAAAGATTGTAATTTATTTTCCTTAATACACATTTAAATGTCTTTCTCGTCCTCTTAACTGATACATCATTGGCCATAACTTCAATAAAAGGCAGATTGATTGATTGTTTTGATATGGTCACCTAGTTTCTTAGAAATAATCATATATCTTGGGCATGCTGACACGGTTGCAAGTTAGGTATACCACATGAGCACCAGAAATACCACTTGAGCACTTTCTGTGTTGTGGCACGACACACATGCACCTGCTGGGAAACAAAACTGAAATTGTAGTTAGAATGAAAGCTATCACAGTAAATAATTGAAGGCGTTCTAAGACATAAGTATTTTTTCCAGAGTTTCGAGGTTCAGGACACAGTTAATGCAAAAAGATTGAGTAAGAAATGCCCCATGTCCGTATGCTTCACTTTCATTTCTTTTTCAGAAAATGGTACCAATTCGTCATATTTTGAGGTGAAATACTTCAAAAATATATTTAAGACAGCGATTCTCTGGAAACATTGTATGGCAAATAACAAGACAGTTTACCTATGTTGACATTTTAAATTTCCCTGATCTTTTTCCAAGCTTTCCGTGGCTTTTTTCATGAAAATTCCCTGGCAGTCTATGACACGCGCACTTTAGGTGCAATAAAATATGTTGTGATTTAATGCTTGCCAAATTACTGCCAGTACATAAGTTTCAGTTAAAACGAATAACACGTCAGTCACTTTAAATGCACTATTAGATTCAGCTGAATTGAATCACTTGCTTAATGAAGGTGACAAGGGCTTGAGCAAGTTCGTAATTCATGGCAACACGAGCACAGCACGGAAGACAAGGACACAGAAAGACGCACACGTAAAGCAGATGCAACAACGTGAGGGAAAACTATTCAATGAGTATTTTTTACGGTTTATTAGTAGTTTTATATATAATTTCCTCTCATCACTTATGTCTTTAGTTAATTTGGTTTACCTCTGTCTAAAGACTACACGATAATGCGAATCAGTACCATATTAATGTTTCATCATGTTACTGTATGATGAGCAGTTAGACAACCGTAATGGCTGCTGGTGCCAGCTAGGAACGGTTACCTTCCATTTTTCAGTTTTTTCGATGGAGGAAGGAAATGCGTCGGCGCGGTATTGTAAACGCTGTGGGCTATCATATGGAGCTGGAGCGCACAGTTGAATGAACCCAGTGTTTGTAAAAACCGCTAGCACGCACGTCAGGCCCCAGCATTATGGCTAACGACGATGAATAATAGAGTGCATTTCTATCATAGCTTCCAACGTACCGCCAAATGCCTGCGCACATGTTAATGCACATTTGTCTGTTCCGGTGATATGTCAAAGCAATCAATACAGTAATGACGTACGCACAGGCATAGCGCCTGCAAAGGACTGGGTGGGCTCAGAGAATCTGGCGCACATTGTAAGTGAACGATAACCTTTAATGAGTTTATAGCGCAGGATATCAGTCTGCGAAAAACCACCCAATGTTAGGGATGCAGCCTAAGTATGGGGAGAACCTAAAAAGTATCTGAGAATCAGACGACACATAACGCGCACATCACATACGCGGCATCGGTTCATCGCACACTCGCAAATTCTGCGTTGTCAGCTACACACATTACGAGTCTCTGCGCTGTTAGCTTGATGCCTGTTTCAAATACGTTTCTCGCTAAAGCTGGCATTAATAACATTTATTTACATGATTGGATCGGCATTCGGCTTTCTTTATTTTACTGCCGCAAAAGTCATGCTATGACAACTGTAAAGACTGTCTTGATTGCCGAGAGCGACTACGGAGGTCATATAATGTGGTCAACAAATGCGGAAGTATACACCATGTCTATACTAAATTTAAGTATACAAAAGCACTTTAAAGCAATCTCAGCAGTCTACACAATCCCAGTGGCTTATATCAAACGTAGCTCCATATTATTCGCCAGTACCTCCGCTTGGTTACAGCGCACACGGGTTGGGCCGAGTTTAACGACTTTTGTCTATAGTCATTCTATAGACGGCAAGTAAACCTGAAGCAACAAGACTTTTAAAATATAGGCTGTCCTTTAGTTCATTTCACACCTTACTGCAATTGGTATATGGGCTGCTCGCTCGAGTTAACATGACCTTTCGTGACGTTCCACTCTACAGCCTTCATCGGTGGTGATATAGGAAACCATTAAAATAAAGCAATCGCATAGAAGATTATATTCCGCCTTCATGTGGTTCGCAAGGGAAAATCGCCGTCGGGGATGCATTCCACACTAACTAATGGGCTGGCCCGGGCGCAGAGGTTACATGTTAAAAACCAGTGCAATCCTGGATGAAACCGGCGGTGAGCAGATTCTTAAACACCTAATTATCTGGTGAAATAATAATTATAGACTGCGTAATTTAAAGACAGAGATGGAATGGTGACCTTTATTGCTTTTATCTGTAGACGTTCTATAAACTATCAATCGGCTAAAAAAATAGCAAACAAAAACTTTTGCATATAGACGGCGTATAGACCGCTAATATAGACAAAAAGAAAACACAAATTAACGACTTTTGTCAAGAGGAAATTCATAGACGGGGTATAGACAAAAAGAAATAGACACCTTATCAACTTTTGTCTATAGACAACCTATAAACCGGCCGTATACAAAAATAATCAACACCTTATCGACTATCGTCTATAGAAAGTCCTTAGACACAGAATGAACAAGAATAGACACAGTATCGACTTTGGTCTATATGTAATCTATAGAGCGGAAGTGGACAAAAAGATATAAAAATCTTATCAACTTTTGTGCAAAGACAGTATAAAGACAATTAATGAACAAGAATAAATACAGACTGTATCGACTTTTTTCTATAGGTAATCTATAGAGAGGAAGTAGACAAAAAGAAACAAACATCTTATCGACTTTTCTCTGTAGATCGACTATAGTATGGGAGTAGACAAAAAGAAATAAAAATCTTATTAAC
The DNA here is from genome assembly GCF_013339745.2 of Dermacentor silvarum. NCBI lineage: Eukaryota > Metazoa > Arthropoda > Arachnida > Ixodida > Ixodidae > Dermacentor > Dermacentor silvarum. The sequence goes on along the minus strand of NC_051154.1, from coordinate 84,509,620 downwards.
TTTTTTCTATAGAGAGTCTATAGACAATGAATGGACAAGACTAAATAGAGACTGTATCGAATTTTGTCTATAGGTAGTCTATAGAGAGGAAGTAGACAAAAAGAAACAAACATCTTATCGACCTTTTTCTATAGACTGACTATAGAATGTGAGTAGACAAAAATAAAAAAAATATATCTTATCACATTTTGTCTATAGACACTCTATATATTTGGTATCAGCAAAAGAACAAATCTATAGAAAGGCAAAGTCGTCTACAAGAAGTCTATAGACAGACTGAACTGATTTTTGTAAGGGATATGCCTGTTGTCCGAAGCCACCACCACACCAGGGCAGCAGTTGCAGCACTTCGGTATCTTCTAGTATCAGCAGCAACCAGCCTCAACACCTCGTGATTCCAGCAGCAGTGGTGGTGGCAATCCTTCAGTTCCGATTATTGCTTTCAGGGATCCTGATTTGGCGTTCAGGCAAGCGTCAGCGGCCATTGACCAGAGCCATCCATTACCACGGTCGCCTAATTCCGAGAACGCCCCTGCTGCACCTCTCGGCGCTGTCACTGTTAAACGTATACCATCCATGCAGGTGTAGAGGTGCTCTCTTCAGGGTCAGTGCGGCGCCCAAGGCACAGTGGCTACCGCAACGAAGCGCCGCTTCAGAATGGCTCCGACTGTGCCCTCCGGTCATTCAGAGCATCACCATCCTTGGACAGCCTCTCCAACGCTTCCTGTGATAACCTGAGGGAATCTCCTCGGCTTCGGCTGAGACGGACAGCGCTGAGCGGTGGGATGGTCGTCGGCGAGACCAGCGACCGGCGCGCAACAGTCAGTGCCGCCCGCCAGACAAGCTGGTTGCGCGCTGGACGGCTCACAGATGACGACTTCAATTCTTGGACTGGTTACGTGATTCCAGGCGAGCCTGAAATTTGCAGCATGGCCGAGTGTAAACATGAAGAGATGCACTTGGGCTCGGGCGCTCGGACACCGGGCGCTAGGGGGCGAACGAGGGAAGACGACGACGAAGAAGCATATAGAACAGCCGGCCCAGGAACGGGTGCTTTCTCTGTGTCTGTTCCTTTACGAATCAAATAAAAAAAAACAAGGTGTTGGCAGGCCACAATCGAATGGCCATTTTCCCATTTCCAAACATGGGGTACTGGTGCTCGTCGGCTGCGAGCACCCATTTTGATAAAAGGAAGGTGAAGAGGATCGCAGTTGTTCCTACTGTCATTTTTTATTGATGAGACAAGGTTGATTTGGATGGATATATTGAAGGGGTCATATTTGACAACAGTGACGTGATTTATGCTTTTTTCGTTAATGAACTCTGAGCTGATTGTTTTTAGAAATACCTTCCCACAACATTAGTCATCGGCCCTGCTTTGTATACCATAAATCATTAAGCGGTTTCAATGACTACCGCTATTGTTGCCCACATGCCTGGGGTATGTTGAGGAAAAAAAAAACAGACGCATTGGGGGAATATTGCGAATTATATATATGTATATATACTTCAGGGGAGAAGAGAAGGTATTAAATTTATCAGCCAAGCAAGCAAGAAACTCAATGTCTGCGCACAACATCATTTTTATAGGTATGTCGTGAAGAAGCACGAAAACAGGACATATCCTAAAAGGTGAGCGAGTCAATCAGCTTCACCTTCTATTTTTCAGTGTGCCTTTCAAAGAAGTGTTCAGAGATGTTGTTTTCTTTACGCGCGTAGAGATTGAGGTTGATTGTTATGAAATTTCAATAGGCGTAAAGCAAGGATGAAAACTTGCGAATTTCAGCGATTACTCTGCATTTAATGCGGCTGAAGTAGGCTGTCACACCGAACACCCGCCGCGGTAGCTTAGTGGCTACTGCGTTGCGCTGTCGAGGATGCGGGTTCGATCCCGGCCGCGGAGGCCGCATTTCGATGGGAGCGAAATGCGAGTGTACTTAAAGATGTAGGTGCACGTTCAAGAGACACAGGTGGTAAAAATGAATCTGAAGTTCACCACTACGGTGTGCCTCATAATCATATCGTCGTTCTTGCACGTAAAACCCGAGAATTTAATTAGAATTTTTTAACAGCCGAGGCCGCCGTCTTTTAAAGAACAATTTATTCATAGCGATGCCCATATCGTCGGCTTCGTCCTCTACAGTATTGCTAAAGTGTACTACAGGGTGTATAAGTATAGTGTGTTCAGGGGCGGCACGCGCCATGCATTGTCGTGGTCGGCAAGTGTGGAAATGTCCGGCACTTGGATGCCAGTCCACGTGACAGTAGCGCTGGAGCCAACATCCGTGGATCCGTCGCGGGTTCCTGCTGAATTGTCAGTTGTGCTGGTTGCACGCCGCTAGAGCGCACGTTGAAATTTGTGTTGTTTATAAATTTTGTTATTGCGATAGCAATTATATGGACACTCCAGGCGGATTTCTGCCATCGGCATCGTCGTCGCCGTTAGGTTCCGTGTAAATTCCAAGTGCGATAAAATCATCGCCGCGCGCCGTATGCTGTATGTGCGAGTGAAAGCGCGCGAGGGTGAGCTGGCGATCGCGGCTCACTGCGTGATCGCCGCGCGCCCGCTCAGGCCGCTCTATCTTGAAAGCCATCTGCGGCGGTGACAGAGTCCGCCCTACGCTATTTCCCGCTGCTGAGCACGAGGTCGCGGGATCGAATCCCGGCCACGGCGGCCGCATTTCGATGGGGGCGAAATGCGAAAACACCGGTGTACTTATATTTAGGTGCACGTTAAAGAACCCCAGGCGGTCCAAATTTCCGGAGTCCCCCACTACGGCGTGCCTCATAATCAGACCGTGGTTTTGGCACGTAAAACTATGTAATTAAATTAAAATTAAAATTTATTTCACGTGCTAATGCGAACAACACTTTTGTTGAACGCGGCGGTTTCATCCGAGTTTTTTTTTTTTTTTCTTTGCCTGTTTATTCAAAGTGTGGCGTGCGCTTCGCTTCAAATTTTGCGTGGCCTAGCGCACCGCATTCATTGGCGAAAGGTGTGAGTGCAGGTTTTTTGTTATCATGCAAGTTCACGGCTGCGGCATTCGACGCGCTGTGTCTTGTCGTGACGACAAATGCGGAACTCTCCGCGACGAAAGGTCACGCTGTGTTCGTTCACTTTCCGTAACACAGGCTCTGAGTGCCCAACGGAAAGCAAAATTAGTAAGTCAAATGTTCTCTAAATGATAATGTGGGGTAATGTTGTCCTGTCTGATAACTGTTGGAAATGAATACAAGGTGAATGATTCGGAATGATTTCGGAATGATTCTGTTAAAAGGTTTCGCATATGTTGCTGTACATTACGAATGTGTGCCGGCCATTGTACTTTTCATCCACTGAAACAAGTTTTGTTTGGTGAATTATATTGGTTGCATTATTCTGGACGAATAAAAGCGAAGTTTTTTTTAACCTCTGTGGCACTGTCATTTATTTCCACCCTTTTCGCTCATCTTCCTAAGGCACCTACTGGAGCAATTGCCGTCAATAACAGCCTAATTATGATCACATTAAGACATACGCCACTCCTATAGTTTAATGACACGCTGGCGCGTTCTCTGAGGCGAGTCACAAGCTCGCCTCAGCCTAAAAGAAAAATAAGTGCTGGCGTAGCGGTCGAAATGCCGGATGCTGAAGAAATTCAACCATTCGCGCCAAACAGCATAAGAGCTTGACGTCACTGCCATTTCCGGTTGTGACGTCACTTTTTATTTTTTATTTTTTGCTTGCTGTTAGTTGTCCCCCCGATACGTAGATGGCGACGGTTGCAACGAGCCGCCATTTTCTTGACCTATGGGCTTCTATGGAAGCTACGCTGCCAGTTTACATATACCTTGGTTCAGGTGCTATGCATTCTTAGGACAGCACCTGGTCCAGAAAAACCAGATGATGTGACATGTTGCATTCAACAGGGATTTGAAAGCCTACCCCAGGAAGTCAGAATATGCAAGACGGATACAGCTGCGGCCAATCATGTTTCCAATCCGAGGCATGGCGATCAAGCAACTTCAGTTGGACAATAAGAGTGGGTTCGTTCTTGTTCCCAGACAGTTGTACAAAGAAAAGGCCACTGCAGCAATTGAAGGAAATTTCAAAGAACTGAAGGAACTTGTACCCACGAGGGAGTAAAGGAACAAACATCAAAATTATGTGTTGTAGCTTGATTCACAAAACTGGCCTCTTCAATGAGGGTGGTTACAAGCCTATCCGTGTTTCTCAGTGCTGAGATGCACAAGGATCCATACCCTTTCAAGGTGATTGTTCCGGAGCACGGCTCTTGGCAAAGGCTAGTAGGCAGGTACTTGCAGACACATTTGTCAACACTGTCAGACGCACTGTCAGCACTGTCAGTCAAGCTGAGCCATAAGAACTTTAGAATGGTTGACTCAGCCCGACCCGTATGGAAGATGCCAAATTTGTTTTCATTCAGTTCAGTAGTCGGACTGGCTCAGTCTGAGTGGCTGGTCGCTGAATCCGACCGGCTTGCGTTTACAGGAGAACATTAGGTAAACCTCAGGCCGACGATCCAACTTGACGAACACTTTCGTTGAATTCAACTACACACCCTGTATGTTACATTCAATAGCATATACGTTAACATTGTAGCTCGTGTACCAAGATGTAAGAGAATGAGATTAAGAGACATTCATTTCCTCGGCTTCTGGCACCTTCCTAGTGAAGTGCGAACTAGCGGGGAATGTGCAAAGACCAGAATGAGCAAAATAAAATTTCTGTCTTTTTTTCTAAGTTATTGCTTTTAACTTTGATGTGTATACTACAGACGTCGTTAAACAAAGGCCATACTGTTTTCCGTGAGCCCCCTTAGTGTGCATAACCAGCAAGTATATGCTGTGTTTATCTTTTAATTTACCCTTCCCCTTTCATTTCTGCACAATAGCAGAGAGGGAAAACGAACTCTCTAGTAATGATCCCCTTGTCGAGAGCATCAATTATACGTGCTCCTTACGTCATGGGCTGAGGAGCAAGAAGAAGGAAGTTAGACACGTCCTTTCTGGAATCTTCTGCATAGACGCCAAGGGCTGTAGTGAGCTCGGTCATCGCCGCAGTGCTGACCTCTGAGGGGTTCGCCGTTGCGAGTAGTCTTTTTTTATAATTTTTTATTATTATTTATGAGATGGGTGTCGAGTGTCAGTTTAGCAGATTTGTGGGCAAGGGTTGTGCTTGCACTTCCACTCTTGAAAACTGCGCTCTCTACTTTCCTGTCGAGAATGCTATGTACCGCTGATGAAGCGCATGTCGTGCATGGCCTGGAAGTACCGGGCGCGCCGCGTTAAAGAAAGGACAGGCGCGCAAGACAGATGACGATTATTGTTATGGGACCAGATAAGCCACAAGGGGTGCAAACTTTTTACAGCGAAAGCTGTATATGGCTAGGCGAAACGAAAAACCGTTCGTCCCATGTTTCTCTAAACGTCTGCATTCGCTGCGCCGTCAGTTATGTCGTTCTCTACGCCGCACCCAAGCGCGCGCGCCATTGGCAGCGCCGTTAGTGACGTCGTTCTCTGCGCCGTACCTGCTCTGCCCGCAACGCAGGCTCCTCGGCTCGCCGTTGTCGCATGCGTTCGATATCTCAAGTTAGCTCGGCGTCATGGTTAGCAGCATCCGCCCGCCATTAGCGCTTGCGTTGAACTAGAAACACAAACATGTAACCAATAATTGAGAAATGCTTCAATACACCGTCGTTATTAACCCACTGCTAAACACCAGGGCCACACGTTTAAGCTTCGCTGGTTAACCATCTGTACGGAGTGCTTGGGCGGTGTTTTTTTAAGAGTGTAGCGTCGCACGTATTCCGCGCCCCTTCTCAATTGTTGGCGTGGCGCCGAGAATAAGTAACTGCAGAATAAACAATTTAACACCCTTAAGAGTGTATAAAGAGTGTTGTTCTTTCACTTTACGCCCTTCCTCGCATTCATTTAGCATCCATTTTACTCAAAGCACCCTATAGTAAGGGTGTGCGGAAAATATCTAAATAATAAAAATCAACACCCTACACGCAATGTGTCCAAACGTTCGCTAACGTTGATAACTGTCCTTGCATCCATATGAAAGTTAGGTTTCAAGCATGAAGAACGTATTTTTGTCGATGCAAGTTGTGACCTTGTTCAATCTTTCTCATGAAATGAAGCAGTTGGAGTTTCTGGACAATTTATACATATAGGTACCAATATTTGAAGAGCTCAACCGTGCATCCTGTGGGGCCCAGTGGTAACGGTGTCTGGTTTTCACGTGTAGGTCCTGGGCTCGAATTCTCATACATGCAATATTTTTGTCACCTTAAGGACGAGTTGTTTGTCTTTTGATACCGTTTCTGTAGTTATGCGAATAAAGAACTCGTAAACAGTGGGAAGTATAACGAGCTGATGGTGGCATTTTTCTTTCGTTTCGCTTCTACTTCAGCCGTTATACTACTTCGACTTCAGCCGTTCATACAAGCACTTTTATTTGATTAGCACCCATAATAAGGATGTTAATTAAATAAGAGTGCTTGTATTAACACCCTAGGGGTGCTCGTCTGGCGACAAATTTATTTCCATTCTTAAGGGTGTTAAAATGTTTAGTGTGTGCTTGCCATGCTGTAGGCCTGGGCTCGCAGGGGCTAGATTTCCTTAATGCTTTATACGCGGTGATCGTATCGACGCCACATAGACCAACAAAAGTGGTGTAGGGTAGCCATAGAAATGCTCTCGCATTTTCGCTATGTATACCCTCGTTGCCTGTGACGCGGTGCAAGAGGTGCTGGGTAGGTCTGAAGGTATACTGTGTCTATAGGCTTGAAGCCTATTGACCGCCTTCTTGGGTACGTGGAGGTTTACTAGCCAATGGGTCATGTAGAATATATCCTGTTTATTTGGTAGTGTAACATGGCAGGAATATGTATTGCAAGCTCGCGTTTTTTACAAAGTTCGACACCTCATGTGATCTCACGGTAGCTCCATGCTGTAGAAAAGCGCACATGGACGGCTCGTGCATTGTGGATTTTGTCTGATGGGGCTAGCAGCACTGCGAGCGTTTTTTTTTTTCAAGGATAGCCCTGGTACCTGCGTTTTAAAGAAATGGAAAGGAATAAACATCGCAAGCGGAAATAAGTACCTCGACAATCTCGTTGGTTGTAGTATTGGCAAAGTGGTATAATCGAATCGTACTTGGTAAGCTCCTGCCTTACCGACATTTTTGTACTATTATTGTCATGTTCTTTTTTTTCTGCGACTCAAGTTAAAGGCTCGAAACTGGGTCTGCTTTGTCGATCCGTCCGTCCTTCCTGCCATTATGCGGACGAGGAGGGCGAATGGCCGTCCTCGTCGTCATCAGGCCTCTTTATCAACCGATCACCACACTGGATTGCTTTCGCTAGACATGCCAACCCCATCCAACCGGCCTAAATATAACGACATTTTAACCACAATTTAGTGCCATTGAGCGCATCTCTGTTCTGCGTAATAAAACAATAAATTACGACATAATACCTTTATAGCAAATGTGTAACATCTAAGTTGTTGCAACAAATTAAGTGCTGACTATACATACGAAAACAGGCTGAGAATTGTAAAAAAGAAGCACTTAAAGCAAAACTGCCTAAAACATGCAAACATTGCCTTTCGAATTCATGTAGCCGGATGCGCTAAACACTGGGCTATCGCGCTAAAACGGCGCTTGGTAATTTGTGCAAGAGGTTTGGCGCCACATAACCTATGCAAGGACGAGGTTGAGTTCATCGCGCAGAGGAAGTTGTTCTTGAAAACAATGTCCCCTGTCAGTACCTACTGCTGTTGCAGTAAATGAGTAGAACGCCAGAATAATACCAGAACTTTCTCATTTTTGTTATTTATCATCCTAATGTTTTGCGCTCGAGGAACACCGGAATCTCATGAGTTATTAGTGCGCAATGCACGACACTGGTTCGTTTTCACTGTTTTCGTAAGGATCAAATGCACCAATGCTATCGGCGAACCACGTTTATATAGAAACTGCCAAAGGCTTTAACATTTTCAGTTGATATAAGCGACTATTTGCAAATGTGGAGCAACAAGCTAATGGAACCACTGTGAAATCAGGGGCCACTTACACATAAACACATCAAATAATTGAAAACTGTTCCTCGTGTAGCAGAACATGAAGGTTTAGCTTCAATAAATGAAAATGAATATTTACCGAAACCTTATCTTCTGGCGCCGTGGCCTCGCTATATGACAAGCGAACACGGCATCCGCGGAGTGGGGAATCGAGCCCGTCGAGAAACACGCTAGCACGCCCGCAGAGCACGCAGCTACGGGAAAACGCCGCACAGGCGCAAAGAGTGATAGAAAAAGAAGTGGGCGCATCGCGCTAAACAAGAGGCAGGGAGAAAGGGAACGGGGAGGCAAGCAAAACGACAACAGGCGTCATTTGTGTGTAATACGAGGCATCCATCGAAAACATTCCGTGCAGAGCATACTCGAAGATTATTTATACGGTGCCGCGGAGTGTGGCCCATCCGCTGAATACCAACGAAATGCCACTCAAGTAAATTCGTGACGGAGAAACTTTCTCGCCTCCCACGCCGACAGCGTACCGGCGAAGGGTGCGGGGTTCCTGTTGCAAGGATAGCCTTCCGACTTCCCCCGCCGAGGCAGCGCAGCGCGCCGCCCAATGCAATATATCTCGCAGGTTATACAGTTACGCGGCACGGGCCCCAACGTCTGATGAGGAGAACACCGGTCTGCCGCGGCGTGACCGTGCAGAGCAACACCACGCCCAGGGTCGTGGACGTCGCCTGGCGCTCAGGGCGGCGTAAACTGAGTTTCGCCATTTACCCTGCTGGTGCGATGGCGAAAGACAGCTGCGGCAAGAAAGGGGGCTCTTCGCCGCATTACCACTTCGTCTCTCTCTCCCACCCCCTTTCTAACTACCCTGCACCTACCCTTGCCCCCTACCATTCTATGAACTTGAACTTGAACCACGAGGTTGGCAGAAAAAAAAAAATGAAAGACATGAATACCCTTGTGGGTTACATGGGCAATACATCCAATGTCCCGTGTCCAAGCTCTCCACAGCTAGCCGCTGGCGTAAAAAGTTAATGTGAGTTCCTTTTCTGCTCGCCGACTTCACGCAGGGATACACCCTCGTTCCACTTTGTCGACGTGAACGCACTTTCCTTTCAGAGAGTTCGGCCTTCGTTTTAATATAGTAACAGCAGTGTACAGTTACGAAATGGTTTCAAGAGACCAAACTCTGTGCACCGGCCAGAGAAATTTCAAGTTCTCCGTTTAGATGTGAACATATAACAGACGCCCAAGGTATGGCTATACAAAACACCGAAATATTCATAGCGCATATAACCTCCGCGCTTTCACAGCAAGTGCTTTTCTGCAAGTGACGTAAAATGTCACCGTCTCGTTCTTGCTTCAGGTGGAAGCATGTGTTCTAACTATTATGCGGACATCATTAACATCGCTAGAACACTAGGGAGCAAGCAGCTGAGTCGAGCACGCGGCACAAACTATTGACCATGATTGTCAACGCAAGTGATAAGCCTAACGTTTCTAATGAGCTATTCGCTTTATTAAAGGAATTATGCACCTGAAGGCGCATATTTGATGCAGTGAGGATATTTCGGTAGCGTTTGCTAGCTCATAGCGTGATCCCGTAAAGAACAGAGCCGTTAACCAGCAAATCTGGAGTGGTAGATTAGAACGAGTGGTCCACCACAGCAAGTAAACCTTCAGACGCCCCAAACTCTTGCGCCACGTCACGTGCGTCTCAGAGCTGTAATAGTTGGCATTCGGCGATGAAACCCGCCCCGCCGCAACTCAGTTGCACGAGAGCAGGCTCCTATTGCATCAGTGCCTGTGTATCGGCTGTGAAAGTCCAACCACCACCGAACCCCGATCAACCGAAAACGGGCTTCAGAGCCGAATAAATCTATACGCTTTAAAAACTCTCCAATATGCAGGTGTGGAGTGGCGTTCTATGATTTACATAAGCTAAACGCAGGCCCATTGCGGAACCTTATAGATGCACGTGACTTGCAGCACTTTAGTTTAAAAGAATACTGAACAAAACATTTGCCAACGATATTTTAGAGCGAAGCTGTTAACCTCTCGGTGGTCGGCAGTTTTCGTGTCCGGTCCGTGAACAAAAAATATCATTGGCAGCAATGGCTCACACCCTCTTAAGCAAGCAAAAATGCAATGGCTCATCTCCCTCGTAATGCAGAGGCCACAAGCACTCAGCAAAGTGAAGTGAACAATACATACATTTATTGAAATCACTCATACAACATAAAGAACAGAATACATTTCAATAAAGAAGCTCAAAACAAGCGTCTATCACCATGAGCAATGGCTCATACCCCCGTAAGCAAGCAAGAATGCAATGACGCATATCCCGTAAGCAATGGCTCCTACCCCCATAAGCAAGCAAAAGCAAAAATGCAATGGCTCATACTATATATAGAGCACTGCACGGGTCGAATTTTACGTTGGACTACCCGCCCGAGCCCCACCAAATAATTTATGGCGAGACCCGGGCCCGGCCCGGGCCCGGAAATAATCTACGTTACCCGCCCGGCCTGGCCTGCCACACCTTTAACTTAGGCCCGAGCCTGGCCCGAGCCCGGCCCGAGCACGGCTCTAAACCAGCCCGAAACCGGCCCGAGACCGAAGATCACCCAGCAGCATTAAAAAAAATAAAGATAATGAAAGCAATTTATTCTTAAGGCATAACTACATGTCATATGCAATTATGAACACCATTTGAGTGGTCTGAACACAAATACCGGCGCGCGAAGTAGTACGAATGACCCTTCCGAGCAGTATCGTCAGCAGTTTCCAACAGCACGACCTTGATGCGGCCCAATCCACTTCTATCGCAGCGCCACCACAGTATTTTTCCCCGTCGGGCGCCTCACTGGAAAGCATGCGCCGCCCCAGCCGCTCGTCTCACTCAACCGTATTCTAGTACACTAAAGCCGAAGCGCAGCAACGACCGGTCGTGTGCGCAGCGCATGCATGGAGTAAATGGAGAAAGAATGCTTCTCGTTCCCCCATGGTGCAGCGTAATGCGCTGCTGCTAGGCGGCCGCTTGAGAACATGCGTGCAATCGTGGATGGACGCAGTGCCATATTTAGCCGCGTGACGAATTATCTTATCTTACCAGTCATCGTTTTACCAATTCGTCTTTGAAGAATCAGCAAGTCCTGAACGCGCTTCTACCGCGCTGAAAGCATTACTCACATTGATTTAGGTAAGGAATACAATGGTATCCTTTGGTTTGAGGTGACTTCGATCTTTCTGGACTTTTACACTCTGTTCAAGCAGCGCAAGATACGTCGCAAGAAGAAAAGGGAAGTACACAGTAGTAGCACTGCTAGCTTCCAGCTGCGCCGGGGCAACAGGTTTTTCAGAGTCGAGACGCGCGAGGATAACTCGTTGCACGTTACCTGCACACCACCAGAAAGTCCGAGCACGGCCCGAGCCCGTGAAAAAACAGCCCTTCCCAGCCCGGCCCGGCTAGTGGGCCGGGCCGGGCTTTCGGGTAAGCCCGTGCCCGTGCAGTGCTCTAGGTCATACCACCGTAAGGCTCAGGCTAGAGGCACTCAGCAAAGTGAAGCGAACAATGCATGCATTCATTGAACTAACCCATACAACGCACAGGACAGCATACGTTTCAATAAACTACAAGCTCAGAACAGGCATCCGAATCATTAATAAAGCATTGCTTATCTCCCTCAGCAGTTTTAGTGGTGATTTTGCAACAGCTTCGCTGTACATGGCGAGTAATCTCTTAATCTAAATGAAAGCTTGGGTGGTGAGTGTGGTAAACAGGAGGCCGTTTCTGGAGCGAAGTTGACAGGGTATAATTAATTTAATGGTTTTCTGATAAACTACAGCACCTATGACGAAACACAGGATTTGACGTCAATCCTACAGGAAGGTGGAGGACGGAAAATACTTTGCCATTGACATCGCCAGCCATCTTTCCCTCGCGTCACTACCCGTACTCGCGTCCACCCGTACGGAGCGGCGGGGACGGGGGTGAAGGACGCGCAGTATGCACTTTGTGCCGTGATCTTCTTTTATTGCGATAGCACTCGAGGCGGATTTCCGCCATTGTGGGCGGCGTCGCCGTTATCTTGCGTATTGACCCTTTTCGCGGAGCAGTTTGTTTTAGAGAAACGAGATGGCGCTCACGACGGCGCGCCATACCTCTCCTCAGCGACTGCGCACGAATACGAAACCATTACCGCTTCTACCTTGCTTCTGTGCGATCAGCAGTCGGAAATGCAACTGAGTTTTCGCTAACACACTGTGCTCCAATCATGCTAGATTGAATCATGTGGATTGAAGACGTGTGCAGTAGTTGCCTACAAAAATAGTGACTGGCATGTTAAGGAATAGAATGAATCTGTGTGGCCAAGTTCGCGGACCGCTGCTGCAACTGTCCGAACGTGTTACCGGCACTTCGTGATGAGACGGGTTTCCTCGAGGATACAAAAATCTGCTCATCCGCCAGCCTTGTATCGCTAACCTTCAAAGAAAGGGCTTCATCCCGAGAACGTCGGCAAGAGTGAGTACCACTCGTTAAACAATGACAAAGGGAGTAGCGCCGCTTAATGTCATAGTAAGTTTCGCGCACGTTATCTCTACACATCTGTCCCAAATGGCAGGAAAAACTTACGCCCACTCTATCGCCGACGTATCAAGAATAAGTGAATGGGCGCACACTTGAATATATGCGCACTGTATACGCACAATAAATGTCGGACTACGCCTATGGCGCACGAATGGTCAAGCTGAATGTTTCGTGACGGTCCACAAGAGTAAGCGAGTTATTAGCTGTAATATATATATTTGCTACAATGTATTACAATGTTCAAAACAGCTACGTTTCAAGCCTTGTGTGCAGCAAGAACAAATCTATCGGAACTGAGCACACCCGCGAGCGACTAGGCTTCTGTAATCAGATAGCGACTAGTAATCAGATAGCGGCCACACCGAGGAACTTCACTGAGTCAGAAACTGACAAGCCACTGCTTCAAAATATTTGCCGAATAAATAAAAAAGAGCAAAACACACTAATCATGACTGGATTCATAATTGGAAAGCTTGGAAAGCTTGGAATACATATTTAGCCCTGCTTTTAGAACAAGCACCATATACGCTGCTTGCGCCGTTTGGACATGGCTTAATCAGCTCCGAAAGCACTTTTGCATGTTCTCTGAAGCTGTGATCAAAGCTTCGTGTCGTCCACCTAGTCACCGTCTACGATATCTCCGAAAACAGAGGTTTTCTAAGCCTCGCCGGCGTCATACACTTCCATCGTAAACAAGGAGGCAACGGAGGCAGTTGAGGCAAGCAATGGATGCGTCACCGCGTGATCAAACATGGCAGCGCCCACAGGATCGCCGCGAAAAGGGTCAATAAAGTCCAAGTGCGATAAAAGTACTGTCACCGCGTGCCGTACGCTGGAGGTGTGAGCGAAAGCATGCCAGGGTGAACCGAGGATGGTGGCTTGATCAAGCACGCGCAAGGCACCTAGGAATGGAGGGGGGCGGGTTACTTTGGTGGCTGCTGCATATGGCTAGGCTGAGCGCGGCCGCCCTATCTTAATATTGAGCTGCGGTGAGTACAGAGTCTAGATGCCCGAGGGCTGATAGCTTTATCTGCGCTGTGTTCTCGCCGCTTAGTTCGCGTTGAAGCGAGAGGCAGCACGGAGGTCAATTCTCTCGCTGCTGCTGCAGCTCTTCCTCACGCCAGTGTTTTGACTGCGTGTCTGCGCTCATCGAGTGAAATGTGTTTATGTTTGCCTGTGCGTTCGTACCACCATGCTTGTTAGTGTAGCTATATTCACCGAATGTTAACGAGTTTATACGGCAGATAAAACTAATGCCCTTACCTCGCATAGTTGTCTACTAATTTGCTATCGCAATGGATACTTCGCCTTTCGGGCAAAACTGCGACTTTCTTCAAGGAGGGGGGGGGGGGGGGGGGTGCTTTCTAAAGCGCTAAACACACGGTACGATTCGGCAACCAATCGGACGAGCAGCTCTGTAGGCTCCGTATTTCGGCAATCGATGATTCGGGACACATTGGATGGGCGTGCGAACGAGCGAGCGGCGCTCGTTCAAGCCCGCCCGCGGAGTCACACGCAATATGTGCTTGGCTGCGGTGGTCCGATCGCTTCGGACGTCACACAAGGATATGAGGCAGTTTTGGTTTGAAATAATTGGTATGCTGTTGTGGCTATGGCAAGTAGGACGCCGGATCGTACCATGTGTCACAGTCACCGCCCCTGCAGTCACGTTTGCTAGCACGTCGAAAACATCTGCTATATGCGCTCACAAAACACAGCACAAGGCGTGCAAACATTAGCCAAGAAATTTCAAGTCAGCCAAGCGCTGGCTGTTCGTTTCTGTAACCTGCTGCCACGGTGACGTCATGACGGCATGACCGTCGGCACGCAGCCCCGCGCGGGCTCGCTTGCCGCCGATGCTCACTCATAAACCTTCAAAGATACAGCCATATCTCTTCAAGAATATGCGATATAATCAATACATATCGAAATAATTGCATTTTCTCATTGCACTTCCGATGCCATCTTCATTTCGTTTTCATATTTTTGTAAAGTATCGCCTTAATTAATGTAGGGGAACCCAAACGTAAGGAAAAAGTTAGCGCACGTGGTACCATCTGCTGCCTAGTGTGAAATGTTTCCGAGCCTAGACAATCCATTATCATCCATCGTGCGTGTCCTTGTCGATGCGTCTCATGAGGACTACATACACCAATATCTCAGACCTATCTCAGAAATCAAGCGGACTAGGCGCTCATAACTTTCGGTTCGGGTGAGCTGAGATGAAGCTTAAGCCCAATTGACTATTTTCTGGACTCGAAGACGCTGAAAGTCTTGCCGTCACGGCAATTCGCAATAAAGCGGGCGTCACGGAGGCCGCCATTACCAGCTCTATTTTTTAGAGTACGTAAACTCTATGTACGTTATCTGATCAAGTCCGGATAATGCGCAGTGAAGAGAATTATATTTCTTTCCGAACGCAAGGTCTTTGCGATTGGCTTCGTTCGTTAGTTTAAAATTGTCCAATGCATATAGGCGTGTGCACAGGGGCGGCCAGGGGGTCATGCCCTCCCCTCACCCTGGCCAGCTTGGGGAGGGGGGTCAAATTTGTGCAAAGTCTTTAGTTCCTACAATGTGAAACAGGAAGCAAAGCTGCAGCGTGAGCTATACGGGATCTTATTTGCACAGTTAGGAATCGTAGCCTGAGATTACAGGTGCATAGGCAGGTATTTAGCGAGGAGCTAGAATAAACGGCCTCCTCTGCCCCAGGCCAGGGTATTCTATTTCATAGCAAGCTAGGTGATAGGTGCAGATAAAACGGCCAGAAGGTCTGATCAAAAAAGAAGTTTCGTTTCCCTCACACCTGAGCCGTTCCCGTCGAAGACGTCCTCAGGCCCAAGGCTACAGAAGAGTCTAGTTTGATAGATGAAAATGTAAGGGGGGGTTCAGACTAGTTTGCTACGCTGTTACAAGATAGTATGGCCCCCCTAATGGAAAGCCCTGCGCACGCCTATACTATAATGCAAGGAAATGCAAGTGAAAAAATAAAGTGTAAGTGGACGCGGAGGCATCTGGTACCTGCTATCAAGCCTGCCCAAGCCCAGACAATTCATTAGGACCCTTCCCACCATGTCCCTCTGCCGACGCGCCTCCTTAGGCCTACTGACACCAGAATCTCCAATCGTTCTCGGAAATTCGATTGGCTAACCGCTCACTACTAGTGATTTAGGTGAGCGGCCAAAAAGCGAAAGCTTAATTCCCCATTTATTCGCAATCAGCGATAGCTAAAGCACCGCTATCTCGACGATTCACACTAAAGTGGAAGCCATACTTGCCAGTGTCCGTATTCGGGAGCAGTGTCTTACGCTTACTCTTACGCTTGTATTGTTTGAAAGAGAAAATTTCACCCAATCGATCCTTATGCTGGACATATTAGCCAAGACGGTCGGCCAATGGCAAAGCTCACTTACAAACGTAGAGCTTTGTGGATTCGGCTAAATGCAAGCGCGCAGTGACGTCATACTTTTCCTATTTCGCGCACTGTTTTCAGAGCCCACAAAAAATGACCCCATAAAAGATAACATCATGAAAACAACTTCATCGTGTGTTTATGAGCATGGTTTACAACTTTGTAATCAAACTTATACTAGGGTCCTTGAATAATTTTCTTCTTGTCAGGAAACTTCCTCGCAAGTTTCATATAGGGACAGAAGATGCCATGAGAGGCGCTGGCATAAGTAGAAGTCGTCACGCCAGATCAAGAAGGCTGGGTGACTACTTGGCGCCGCCCTGTTTCAAAGGGGCTGCCAATAAATCACCACCACCGCCTTCGTCATCATCATCATTAGGCATGATGATGATGCAACAGGAACATAATTTAGGGCAAAATAATTTAGTAAGCGATGCGTTTATGCCTAATTATACACCTCAGCCTTATGCGATGGACCTGGCCCGCCAAGTTGCAATGCTCCGACAAAAACTTACGGTCAGCCCTGTCGCGCGGTAGCGGTTCCCCACGCCATTCCTCCTAACTGTACGTTTGTTATAGTATATAGACCCTTTCACTGATTACAAACATAGGCCCTGCACGGCTTCCGGTTTTGCCCACTGACGTAGCTGCTGAATGTAACTGCAAAGAAGCAACCATGCGTTTTAAAGCATAAACCTGATAAGGCACGTGACCGGAAGTTTCTTGGGGGCGGCACGCTCGCTGCTGTTATCGCGAGCATGAAACCGTCTATAGCGTGTCCCTGTCCTCCCACAGACGCGAAAGCTGAGTACCCCGCACATTGAGCTACTTTTACGCAAATAGGAGTGGTACGTAAAGCGCGTGGGCTCGTTCTAATATGTATGGATTACATATGGAAATTCTTGCTTTAAGTTCGAAAAATTAATTTTGCACATTGACATCGTTTAACGTCCTAAAATAGGCCTATGAGAGACCGCCGTAGGGCCCTCCCCTAGGGCTGTCTGTCATAGCCCTATTTTAGGATATTAAACACGAACCACCGCGAAAATTTGTAAATATATCTTTAAGTGACGCACAGTGTGCTTATGTTTTGAATGTGCATATGTGTAAATATTTCTCATGTATCAGCATGTCAGGACAGGCAACCATAGTCAGTTTTAGTTAATACGTATTTGTCGTTACCTGTCTCGGTCTTGACCTTTGCAAGCCCTCGCGACACGCGTCCTTCTGCAGACTTGACCTATCTGTCTTCATTAATAGTCGCCAGCACAGAGTAGGCAACAAATGAAATGCCACAGTGTGAACGCATCGCAACTTTGTTGGCCGACGAGTGCTTGTCGACCAAGTGAGCACTTCTCTAATGTTGCTCCAGGAGAGTGCATGAAATTTGTTATGAGGCTTTTCTCGAGATGCAGTTTTGTCTAGATGATTGTATGTGAGGCCAAACCATTCGTACTGTGTTACAACTTCATGTGACATTGAGCTGTTGATGACAAATACGAGATAAGACTCGCTGAGTCTTCATAGAATTTCGGCTCAGTTGTGCGAATCTCATTGATGTTCGCTACATTGCTTTTCTTTTATATTCATTATTAAATTTAACTTTGAGACGAGCAGTGCTTAACAAATGTCTCGAGTGCTCATATGTGCAACTAAGGAGATGGATATTTGCCCAGTTGCTTCGTCAGCGCATATTACGTATTTGACACTCAGTTAAATATTTGCTTAGTTAAAAATAAATGAATGCGCTCGTCCACGTTTGTTCTGAAGTTAGAATCAAGGAGTTAAGCCTGTATTACTTTGCGACTAAAAGGACATACCGCTGGCATAGCTGCGCGTATGCGTGTAAGGCCGCCCTACAGCCGTACTAAAGAAGGAATGAGAATGAGGTGCAGGGTGGGGACGCATGGGAAGGGGAGGCGGGGGGGGGGGGGGTAGTTGTACGAGAAAGTACCATGGAACGTGAGAGACAGAAACAGCTCAAGACGTCGAGAAGAGATGTGGCTTTAGACACTAGGCAGATTAACGTGATGTACCCCAGCTATTACTCGAAATGAATGCAGCAAGAAGCGGTCTCTTTTTCGACGGCGCTGCCTGCTTTTCACTCTGCGATCCTGCCGCTCCCGACTGAGCTGCATGCCACCTGCTCATTACCGGGCAGCCTGGAGCTCTCAGTCGGAGTTTCATCTCGCTTCGTTGACGGAATCCTTTTGGGTCTCGTGGCGAGGCTTGCTATGCGGACTCGAGACTCGTTGAAATAATGTAGAGTGGATACGGCACTTCTTCGCTGCACACTGGCAACCCAAGTAAAGCAGAAAAAAGACTCATAAAGAGACTAGTGGTGAACGTCCCCTCTTAACGGAGAAGAGAGAAAGAACTGAAAACCCAAAACTCGGCGCAAATGCCCATCGAAGCGGATGTGGAGGAGAATAAAGTGTTTAGTGACGAGCGTCCCCGCTTGTGTCTCGCATCCCGGGCATTCTCGACATACCAAAGTGTTCTCGCACGAGAGCACTTTGCTTTTCGCTCTTTGTTGCAGAGGTTTTAGCTTTTCAGTGAGACTGAAATCGAGATATGCGCAAAACAGTTGGCAATACCATTAGTGAGCCCCCTTTTATGTGAAGCCTCTATGAGGCGGACAACAGGATATAAAGTGTAATGTATACATGGACTACACTTAACGCCGATTTTCATTTTACTGCGATAGCAATTATATGGACACTCAAAGCGGATTTCTGTCATCGGCGTCGCCGTGAGGTTTCCGTATGACGTCAAACGGTGATGAAATCGTCGCCTCGATCGCACGGTATGCTGTATGTGCGAGTGAAAGCTCGCGAGGGACGTGCTGGTGGGGGCACGGGAGGGAGGGAGGGGGGGCGACGTTTAGCTGCGGCACCAAATGCATATTTATATAAAAACGTTGCGAGGCGAGAAGGTGGTAAAAACTTCCGACGCTGCTCGACGAGTGTCCCGTTCTGATCTCGTCGAAAACCTCCGAGCCACCCCCAGAGGCATCGGCAACAGTCACCAACGGCGCACGCGTTCGGAGCGAACGCGGGCAAAACGCCAACGGCGTCGACAACAGTTCTGCGCGTTGCTGGTGCTGCTGCATGTTTATACAGCTGATAAAACTGCTATCCTTACTCCGTATAGCTCTCTACTAATTTGCTATCGCAATTGATGCTTCGCCTTTCGCGTGAAACAGCGACATTTCTAATCAGGCGTCGTTGGAGCCTGTTTAACTATCGCTGCATCACAGAAGTTCGAAGGGAAAATGATGTTTTAAGTTTCAGGTTTTCAAAGATTTCTTCTTCCTCTTCTTATTCTTCTACTTCTTCTACTACTTCTGCTCCTTTTCTTTCTTCCTCTTCTTCCTCTTTTACAGTTTCCTTTTCCCAGGAACCTTTTACATTTCACTGCCTTGCTTGATTCTGTGACAGCATCAGCCAACAGCTCATCCTTAATCCATCGGTACATATATGACAACAGAAGTCACGGTTAACATTAGGGACAGGTTCAGAAAGGTTGTGCATTCAAGTTTGCTGGTATGAATGTTTTCACTATCCCCACATGACTACTCGGCCACGAGAGCGAAGAAAAGCTAGAAGCGCGAAACATTGAAGCCAGACATAGTTGTGGCAAACAATACTAAAAAGCCGGCAGATCCCACGCCTTGTGGAAATCGATATTTATGCGAAGCAGTGTGCCGGGAGCCTACCAAGTTAACGAAACGACCATGAGAGCACCAAGACGTAGGCGGCTCTTTCATGACCTACATGACACGCATGTCATGAGTCCTCACGAGTCCCTTTAGCTACACCTAAGCGACCTTAAGGCGAAAGCTTTGGTCATGCTCATGACTATGACTTCGACCATCAACCTTTAGCCTTTTCCTTCACTTAGTACCACGTCAGAACTCATTTCAGTGGATTTTGAGTGTTAATTTTTTTTCGCTGAGTCATTGTCATTTTTGCTGAGTCATGCTCACGACTATAATTTCTACCATCATACTTTAGTGTTTCCTTCAGTTAGTACCCACGTCCGAACCCTTTCCAGTCGTTTTTGAGTGTTAATATTTTTCGCTGGGTCATTTTCATGACCTACATGACACGCATACCATGGCATTTATGTCATTACCTATCACTTATGCTCGTCATACACTCCTGTCATACTATGCCAATTTTGGTACCTACAAAATTAACGAAACGACCATGAGAGCACCAAGACGTAGGCTGCTGTTTCATGACCTACATAACACGCATGTTATGACATTTATGTCATGACATATCATTTATGTTCGTGTTATACTGTTGTCATAGTATGCCGATTTTGGTACATACCAAGTTAACAAAACGACCATGAGAGCACGAAGACGTAGGCGGCTACATAGATAGATAGATAGATAGATAGATAGATAGATAGATAGATAGATAGATAGATAGATAGATAGATAGATAGATAGATAGATAGATAGATAGATAGATAGATAGATTGATTGTCGAAGTAGGAAATGTTCGCCAAGAAATGCTTAGCATTTAAAATACAATTGCAATATTTGAATACTCTCCTACTCGCTGCAAGAAAGAGAGGAGAAACAGGTTATGAAAGTGGCTAAATTAAATACTGTTGCGCTCTCAAATTAACCTATACTGGTGCAGAAGGCAAAGTCCCTGAAACAATTACGACTTGACTGTAACTTATGTGTTTACAGATTAATTTTTACCTCTAAAGCGATTAGCAGATACTTTCAACCAAGTCGTGGAATGTATTTGTCATTAAAAGGCTCTATACTTCCCGAAAATGTCGCAGCAGGAAGTATTTTAGTGTATTGCGTAGAAGCGCAGTTATCGGCAATCGAAGATCGCCCTTCAACCCTTCCGAGGTGCTCCCACTATTTCTTGAACGCCTCGCATGGTTGCGGCAGAGCAGGGCGGGGTGCCCGCAGTGCTCTGCCCACTGTAGTCAATGTACAGGGTTTCTTTCTGTATTTTTTTCTTTTGTTTGCTGCTTCGGCTTCTTTTCACGCATAATTCGAACGCCACTACCTCCAGTTGCAACCAACAACCGCAAAGCGGTGCCGCAGTTTCTCGTTCAATCTTAGCAACGCGGCTTGTTGCTTGCAGAGTGCGTTGCGTACAGCCTGTAAATAATCTCCAATAGGATAAAGGCTGGGATGGTGCTACGCGTCTAAATGGAAAAGTATAGAAGAACAAAAGATTCCAGTACAGCTTGTGTTTAGCCGAGTGTATATGCGCAGAAAAATTACGCACAAGGACGCACCACTGCGCCCAAATTGCACAGTGTGTTGGGGTCAGCGGAACTTCATCTGTGGCACAATCTTGCACTGCGGAGGAGCCGATATAAATCGAGCAGACGACGTCCGCCGAATACCGAAAATGTGAAACTGAATTTTTACGTCGAGATTTTGAACGCCATGGCACTTTGTCATTTTTAATGAGTGAAGTAATATGAACAGCGTTGGTATTAGTGACGCTTTTCTTGCCTTTGTCAAAGTAATGATACTTTTTTTACGTTTTCAGAAACCCAGTGAATTCTCGTATGGGGGCACCGCGCTGTGTCATGATGCGCACTTAAATGGCAGCATTCGAAGAAACCACGGGAAAACATTAGTGGTTTTTGCAGCAATATTCCGCGTTTCTTGTTGTGTGGAAGTGAGTAACATATACATCAGGCGTTCATGACAACCTTGTCTCGCGTCCAGTATGATTTATGTAGCATGTAGGTTTAGGTTTGATGCCGATAATGTGCCTTAATTACTTATTTTTAATGGCGCACGCACACACGTACGCAGAATCACAGTCAAGCATGGATTAAATAGCGGGTGATAATTTGGTCGTTTGATTGATTAAATTAGATTTAACGCCCCAGAGCAACAGTGGAGCTCTGAGAGACGCTGTAGCGGAGATCTCCAGTTTAATTTTGGCCACCTTGGGTTCCTTAACGTGCATATAAATCTAAGTACACAAGCGTTCTTGAATTTCTCCGGGAATTTAACCGGAGATCTACTGCTGGAGATAAATTGGCTCGCCCTGCGCAATTTGCCCAGAAGACTTGAATCTACTCAAGAAATCTTGCGCGTGAATGATTGTGAGTACTTTCATAGTTCTCTACGAGTGGCATGCTTTTCCAATTTTCTCTTTTTTGTCACGTTTTGTGTTGAGGTCTCCCATACTCCGCGAATCTCTAGCAGGAGTCTCCATTTTCTTCTGATCTGTCCGCACCTTTTGTCGCATGCTATTAGCGTGCACGCTGGGGACAAACTCTACCCCTGCGCTGAATGCCAGTACTATAGAGCTGCGCGGGCTTGCTTGGCAAAGAGAGTTGAGCGGCAGCGGTTCCAATGGCTGCACCGAGGCTTCATAGCTGCTGCCGCCCGCACGCCTTCTTGGAGGCCGTGCTCCATCGGAAAGATGTCGCCGGCTGTGGCTCGCTCTCGGGCGATTAGTCCCGTCTCCTGACCGGACATTTTGAGCCATTTCCGCGCGCGCGGACCAGCAGCGGTGCGGGTTCCCCCGGAGAATAAGAGATAGTGGAGTGCGCCCGTGCGGTGCTCTATCGTCCAGACGCGCCGGCGACGAGATCGCCCAGGCTTTCGTGCCGGCCACTGCCCAACAGCAGCAATGTGCCGCCTCCCCAGCCGCCTGTTCCCCTTCCCTCCCACCCTGACAGCGACAAATGGCGCGCACGGCTGCTGCGACACCCGGCACTGCTCTTTGGCGCGGCCGCGCCGTTTCTCGGGTCGGCCGAGTGCGCACTCGTGCTCTGCTGGTCGGCAGCAGTTGTGGCCGCTCTGCCGCGCACGGTCGAGGTAGCAAAGTTCGCGAGCCCTTACACACGGGACGCCCTGTGAGTGAATAGTGTATCCAGCAAGCCGCGGCTTGACGTGGGCTGCACGTGCCGCTCAAGTAAACTACGAGGGAGGAGAATAAGGGAAACCGAGGGGCTTGATTTAGCGTTATAGTTAAGTGATTCGAAGCAAACGTAGGGGGAACTAACCGTTACATTTTAATTGAAATATAGATGTAATACGACAAAAGGCAAATGAAAGTGTACCAACACTATTTGCCGCTGGGGGAATCGAACCCGCGTCTTCCTGCTTTACGCTTAAGCGTACCACAGACAATGAAGCATTATTATTATTATTATTATTATTATTATTATTATTATTATTATTATTATTATTATTATTATTATTATTATTATTATTATTTCTAGATTTCAAATCAACATAACAGTTACTTTTTCCTACGCTTTCTCTGGCTTCACTGTCTGTTTTACTTCAAATGAATTACGAGATACATGATTATTTTGCTTGCTCCGCACGACGATGTGATGCTGGGAGGCAGGTGCCGAGTGAACAAGCTCTTAAATGCGGCACTTGACTCGCCAAGGCTGTAGGTGAGTCAAGGCAGTACCGTAGGCAGTAGAGAACTGAATAGATTGAGATTTCCATGTAATGTTAACCATAATACACAGCTTTTTCTGCAGTTGGTGAGCAGTTCAGGGGGCATTTCTCTTCTAGGGCAGATAATATCCGGAAAAGGATCATCGCTGTTACTTTAACACTGAGTGCGTTTGTTTTTATATATTGTCACTTTTTTATAGACGTGTGACTCGATCAAGCCATAGGTGCACCAAGAAGGAAGTGTCCTCTAGTAACACCTTCTTCTTGCTCTGTTTCTTATAACTTCGACGGCCGTGCAACACATTTGTAATAGTCTCAACTAAAGTTCAGAAGAACGAAACCAACAAAGGGCGGATGTGAAAGAAACACAGAACGTACAGAGGACCTAAATCGTGTAGGTTAGGTAGTTGACTATAGACTCTATGCAATTCTAGATCCCGTCTAATTCCTGCACTACTCAACGCTGTAACAGGACCAATGTTACGTATCGACACACATTACAAACTGACAGTGTCTGCACTGTCCTCACAGGTGCACTGATTCACCGCATTACTCTCTCTCTTCCTGTTTTATATTCCCATTTTCCCTTCCCCTGTTGTAGGGTAGCCAACCAGACCCTTTTCTAGTTAACATCCCTACTTTTTTTTTCGCTCTCTCTCTCTCTCTAAATACCACTGCACGACGTCAACTATGCCCACAGCATTCTTACCTATTGTATTCATCTAAGGACTCCAAATTACCTTGTGTTATCCACGACTGCATTTCGATCGCATTTGTCATGCACTGCAAATCTTGAACAGCAGCCTACCGATAGCGTTCGAAAAGAAACTAAGCTGTCCCTGTATTTGCCACTACTGAAAAACACAGCAGGCACTTGGAGCATAACAACTGCAACGACCTGCAACGACCATATCATGTGTAAACGAGAATAATAGCTAGACCTTTAAGACATAGAAAGATAGCAGTGTGTATTACAGACTAGCTCCAGAACTCAGACGCTGCCCGTAACTCCCTAATTTCGACCATAGACTTTGCCGACGCTCTCAGCCCCTGTCGCTGCCTGAGACGCCTCGATGAGTCTCAAGCTATATATAAAACAGCTGGAGTCACTGTTGGATAGAGTTGCGAAGACGGCTCGCGACCCATTTGAAGATCCAAGAGTGCCACAAGTCGGTGCAGTCACACATAAACGCTTTTACTTGAACCAGTTTCGCACCTGCAAATTATTGATTGTTTGAATGATAGATGGACAGCGACACCGTAGCGATGATACGTGGTGTTGGAGCTGTCAGGTTTCATTCTGACCACCGGGACTTAATCACCAGCCCCGGAAGCTCGGTTACACAAGTGTTGTACTGCGACAACAGTCAAGAGCTCGAAACTGTGTTTGCTGTGTCCGCCCTTCCTTTCCGTTAGGCTGACGTCGACGGCCGTTGCAGTCACCGTCGTTATACTGTCGTCGTAGCCTCATGTTTCGGCTTCACCTTCCACATAAGGTGGAGAAAACGAAACTACGCCCAAAACCACCGGGATCACAAATAATGCCCCTACGGCGATGTTCACCTTGGAGAAAACGCTCTAACCACTGCGCTATCGCGGAAATTTGGTGCTTGGTATTTTGCAGGATGTTCTACACCCCCTTCACACTCACACTATGCAAGCGGTAACATCTTAAATGCGTTTCGGCCACCTACCACATGAGGACAGAAAGGGCAATTCATAGGACCACTAGAAGAAGAAACGAATGGGACGAGCGCGTCCTGTCCCTTTCTTGTTCTGGTGGTCTTGTGAATTGCACTTTCCGAGCTCAAAAGGCCCGTCGCCAACCGGCGCAAAACAATACCCGTCTAATGGATATTTCTTACTTCAGTTGGTTATGTTGTGCGTGGCCGCACTACTAATCGAATATGTTTACCAGTTCAAAATTTCGGAAAACGTCTTCTATTACCTTTCCAAGTATTTCTGAAAACGTTATTGCTGCCTCAAGCTTCGAGGACAGCATAATCGGAAGAATACTGATAGTAGCTCTCAGCTGACACAATTCTCGTGAGAGAGGCTCGTATATCCTCCTATAGGCAGCTTTGAAATCGTCATTCTTTCCCCTTCCGGAAGAAAAAATAATACATTTACATTTATTTATTTATTTATTTATTTATTTATTTATTTATTTATTTATTTATTTATTTATTTATTTATTTATTTATTTATTTTAAATAACTTACAGGCCCGAAGGACGGGCATTAGGTAAGGGGAGCTTCAAAATTTGACATGGTATAAAGAGCATACAATTATACAGAACATAAAGCACTTTGTTAATAATAATACAAGGAAGAATCAAGTTTACACAAACTCTTAAGATCCTCAGATAAAAAAAGAAAAAAAATGCATACACGAAGCAAAGCAGACAAGAAGTTATTTAAAGTAAGAAATGCATGTTTATACCGTGACGGATTTTTTTTTTTTTTTTAGCTTCAGCCATCATGATATCGAGAAGGTCGTTCCACAACAAGCGAATGACACGTGGAAGCGCAGATGAGTTAAAAGCGCCTGTTTTAACATAGATGCACGTGAAAGAAAGATGATTATGTAATCTTCGTGAGGTAAATGGAGAGACTTGCAGAGCTATTGCTGATGGCCTTGGTCCGTGAATGTACTTTTGAAACAGCAATAAAAGTGCTACATCACGACGAGTGTTCAAAGAAGGAATCGATAAAAATTGTTTTTAATTTGCGTTATGCTTTCGGTTGTAGTTGTAATTTTGTGAGATGAATCGAGCGGCTCTATTCTGAACTGATTCTAGCATAGTGGTTAAATAAATGTAATGAGGGCACCATACTGAAGAAACAAATTCAAGTTTAGGGTGAACAAATGTAAGATAGGCTAATTTGCGGACTTTATTTGGCGTCTTACGGTAATTCCGGCGTAAATATTTCAAGGGTAGGGAGGCATTTCCGCAGATGTTGTTGATATGTGTAGTCCAGGAAAGGTTTGATGTCAGGGTTACGCCTAGATATTTGAAAGAAGTAACTACAGAGACAGGATTCTTATCAATATAGTATGAAAAGTTGGAAAGGAAATCTTTGCGAGTGAAAGACATTACTTTACATTTATCTGGATTAAGCGACATTACCCACGTGCTACACCAACTGCTAATAAGGTCAAGATTATTTTGAATTTTTGCGTGGTCATCAGTACTAGCAATTACTTGATAAATTATACAATCGTCAGTAAAAATCCGCACATGAGAAGATATGTTATTCGGTCAATCGGTAATATATATCAGAAAAAGTAGTCGACCGAGGACACTGCCCTGTGGCACACCAAAGGATACGTAAGAGAGGGGGGAAGAAA
Source organism: Dermacentor silvarum (assembly GCF_013339745.2). Classification (NCBI taxonomy): domain Eukaryota; kingdom Metazoa; phylum Arthropoda; class Arachnida; order Ixodida; family Ixodidae; genus Dermacentor; species Dermacentor silvarum. The sequence continues at coordinate 84,482,803 of NC_051154.1, read as the reverse complement.
GATTGGTAACCACGGTGAATTGCTGCCGATTGATAAGAAAGTTCCGAATCCAAGATAGCGTTAGTGAATCTAAGGACAAAGAAGACAGTTTAAAAATTAGTCGGCAGTGAGCTACGCGATCAAAGGCTTTTGAAAAATCTAAAAACATGCAGTCAGTTTGCAGGTTTTTGTCCAGATTAAAATGTAATTCAGTCGTGAACTCAAATAGTGGCGTGTCGCACGATAAACCCTTCCTAAAACCATGTTGGTTTGCGAAGAAAAAGTTATTATTCTCTAAATTATTGTAAATATGGGAGGTGATTATATGCTCTAGCATCTTACAGCAGATGGATGTAAGTGAAATTGGTCTGTAATTTAGTGGTGAATTTCTATTGCCAAATTTAAAGATGGGAATGACTTTCGCGATTTTCCAGTGTTGGAGAAGCTTTCCTATCGATAGCAATTGCCGGAACATGTGAGATAATATTTTGCTCGAGACTGGTATCGTGTTTTTTAGTATCTGAGTTTATGCCGTCAGCACCTGCTGATGTGGACACTTTCAGATTATTTATAATGGATGCGATGCCGTTGACAGTAATGTCGATGGGCTGTTAAAAAAGGGTAGTCAATATCAGCTACCTCAGGCATGTTTGAATTGTCTTCTATGGGGCTATACTGATGAAAAAAAATGAATTGAACGCGTTAGGACAGTCATGGTCTGGAATTGGAATGTGGTCGTTATCATGCAAGATGATGTTGCTGTCTTGTCGCTCCGGACACACTGGTTCCGAAGATTTTTTTTTTTTGTGTTAGTTGTGAGCAGGGATGGCAAATCGTGCGAAAATACTTATCTCGGACAGCGCGTACTCTAGAGCCGTAGCTTTTCAAGAAGTCACTGTATCTTTTCCAAGATATTGGAGTGCACGCACGTTTTGCAGCCGCGTAGAGTCACTTCTTTTTATTTCTCAGTTTGTTAAGCGATTTAGTGAACCACAGGTTGCGTTAATCATTTGTTATTTTAATTAACTTAACATGTTGACTAACCAGTGTTGTTAGCTTGTTTTTGAACAAAGCCCAGTTATTTTGAACTGTTCGGTTAAGGAAACAAGGAAGTAATACACTAACAAGAAATGTTTCAAGTTCAGCGTTAATGACACTGTAATTTCCTTTGTTATAGTCACGAATTATCTTAGTTGTGGCACCAGAAAACGGGACGGGACTTTAAGGTTTACTTGCATAAATGTATGGTCACTGAAACTATCTAAATATGTTATTTTTTCAGCAGCATTAGGGACCGTTGTCAATACTAAATCCAGTATGTTGGAATCCCGAGTGGGCTGACTGATGATCTATGATAATTTGAAATCAATGTTAAGGCAATGAAGTCTGAAGAAAGGCGGCAGGTAGATGACAACTGCTTGCCAGTTTATGGAGGGAAGATTGAAGTCGCTGAAGAGAAAAATACTTTCAGCCGGACAAGTCCCTAACGGCGTGAGTTATGCTGCCTCGCAGGTCGCTAACAAACAAAACACTTGAGTCAGGAGGACGATAACAGCAACCTAAGAATAATTTTTCAAAACGAGTCATGCACACAACCCATACAATTTCTAGGTTAGTGTCGAAATCAATTAAATAAGATGTTACCGTCTTCTTAACGCCTATAAGTACGCCTCCACCTCGTTTACTAGTGCGATCACATCGGTAAATATTATACGTGGTATGTATGGGACTTATTCATTGTCTCAAATGTCAGGATGGAGCCATGTTTCCGTGAAGATGATAATGTCAGAACCTGTATCGTCAAGGAAAGAAGAGACTTCATCGAGCTTGCGCACAAGGCTTCGAATATTAGTAAATGATATTGATAGTGACGGTATGATCCGAGGTTCTGGTGCCTGCTGGCAGTCATGGGTCCGAGTGCTATGCTCCAGCTATCTGCTGAAGTGTTTACATAAAGGCAGAAGACAACAAAATGAAGGAACAATAGCGAGAAAAACAGGCCTAACTGCGTGGAAAATGCGTATTTTGTTGTACTGCCTCGTGCTTCGTCTGCTCAGTGCGCCTCTCGCTAAGCAAAAGTAAAGCCATGGCTCGTGATTGGAGGATAAGTAAGACGTGTTTCCTCTTGTCTTATTTTGGTGCACCCTCTTAGTTTCATATATGTTGCTTCCTGCTATTTTCATTACGTTGGTCTTTAGGTAGTTTTTTGCGTGAGACCACACAAGCACAGAGTGTCATGTATTCAGTCCGGCATGCGATGTAATTTTTGGACAGTGAGCATGACAAATTAGCTATTTAATCAGGATCGTTTATTATCAGCTCAAAACTATACAAACTCTAAAAACTCCCTTCCGTGCCTTGTATTTTATCACAACTGCGACAACAGCAACAACAAAAACAACTACCACTACTTCTACCGATACTATACTACAACTACTACTACTAATACTAATGCTAATAGTAATACTACTACAAGTATTATTCGTAGTACTACCACTACTACATCTACTACTACTACTACTGCCACTACTACTACTACTACTCGTAGTACTTATAAGTAGTAGTCGTAGCAGAACAAGTAGCATACCTGCCAACCTATGAGTTTTCAAATTCGCAAAATCGTGCGAACATGACACCATGGGATCCGAGGGGGAGGGGGGGATAATTTTTTAGAACTTGCTTTGAGAACGCTTCTTTCAGGAATACAGATGCACTTCATTAACGATTATTCACGTTTATACGCCGCACAAGAGCAGCCACAAATTTGGCTCAGCAAATATTTAAAGTAACAAGTAAAGGTATTGACGAATAAAATATCGTTTTTAGACAGGGATGTTTTTTATTATTATTATTTATTTCATGTTTCAAGAACTTATCTGTGTAAATTTGCTGAAATCAATTGCTACTCTTGCGTTTTTTCAATATCATAAAATTTGCAACGACAGATTCGGAGACCCACGAGTGGACGTCACTCGCGAACTTCATTTATTTTTCGTAAAACTTGACGCATCATCACTCAAATCGTAAAATGAGCTCAAATTCGTAAACTTTACGAAAATATTCGGGAACGTTGGCAGGTATGCTAGTAGGAGCAGTCAAGAGTTCGACAAAAGCTCTCCTGGTCAGGTAGCATTTCAGAAAAACACAAAGGCTACTTTTGACTCCGTAAGTTAATAGACGTCATGGGTTACCTGTAGACAATGCAGTAGAAGCGAGTTCGTTGTAGCAACCGCTGCGAAGCTTCTTGGCGAGGATGGCGTTTGCGCACCTACATGAAAATGTTGCATGTGAAGAAACACAGCCAAAAGAGGCTATTTACAATGTATTTGAAAGAAAAGGCATGCCAGAAACCATGATGGAAAGCGCAACTCACGACAAGAGCCCAGAGGCATCTCTTCGTCTTCCTTGTGGCGGCCGGGCTCTTAAGCCTCTATTGCATCGCAACAATGTATGGCCTTTTCCCTTTATTGGAATACATCAAACTAATTCGAAACGTTAATGGTGGCAAATTCTGAAGCATGATGGCGCGTGCTTGGTAGCAGCCCTTCACGACAAGAACGTGAAGTGCCTTCAGCGCTGTTTTTGCTGACGTGCTGACGCACTTGTACATGTGTCTACACGTATATATATATAGTAGCGCTGGAAATCCGGATGCGGCGCTCTGCACGGCGCACTTCTTCTTCCTTACATCTTCCCCCCTCGCTGAAGACGGAGCCGCACAGGAGGCCTACGGCGTCGTGAGGACGAAGGGCTCGCGATACGGCTTGAGCCGATCGACGTGGACAGTTTCGCGGCCTCGGCGACGCAGGTCCGTAGGGGGCGTCAGAGGTTCGATGACGTAGTTCACCGGAGAAGTTTGCTGCAGAACCCGGTAGGGTCCATGGTATCGGGATACAAACTTGGAGGAGACACCTGGTGTCGAAGTAGGAGGCACCCACAACCAAACGAGAGCGCCAGGCGAAAACTGGCTGTGGGGGCGCCCGTCATCATGACGAAATTTCTGTAGCGCTTGTTCTTGCGTTGTTAGAGAGCGAGCTAGTTTCCGACATTCTTCTGCATACCGAGCGGCTTCGGAAACCGGTGTACCCTCTGATAAGTCGGGACGGTAAGGAAGAATAGTGTCAATGGGAAATGACGGTTCTCAGGTCGTATAGCAGAAAGAAGGAGAAAAAGCCCGTCGTTGCCTGGGGTGCCGTATTGTAGGCGTACGTGACATAGGGAAGGATGAGGTCCCAGTTGGTGTGGTTGGAGGCGACATACGTCGAAAGCATGTCGACAAGAGCTCGGTTAAACCACTGTGTCAATCCATTTGTTTGCGGGTGATATGCGGTGGTACAGCGATGAATAATGCGGCGTTCAGTGAGAAGTTCTTGAATGACATGGCGAGAAAGACGCGACGTCCGGTCGCTCAGGAGTTCGCGGGGAGCGCTGTGACGGAGAACGAAGCGTTGAAGCAGGAAGGAGGCAACGTCACGAGCTGTCGCGGACTGGTATAGAGCGGCCGTTTCTGCATATACCTCGATGAACTGGTCTATAGCTACAATGACCCAGCGATTGTCAGCAGCTGTGTATGGCAGAGGCCCGTATAGGTCTATTCCAACGTGGTCAAAGGTATGCGAAGGGCACGGCAAAGGTTGCATCGGTCCAGAAGAGCGGCAAGGATCAGGCTTGCGGCGTTGACATTCTGTGCAAGAGCGAATGTGTACATTCCGCGCCAATAAAACCTATGACGTAGTCTAGTGTAGGTCTTGAAGAGACCAGCGTGTGCACACTGAGGGTTGGCGTGGAAAGCGGCGCATACATCAGTGCGGAGCTGCCGGGGTATGACAAGCAGCAATTTGCGGCCGTCGGAACTGTAGTTACGGCGATAGACGATTCCGTCGCGGATGGCGAAGTGCGAAGCTTGTCAGCATAGCGCTCGGGATGGTGGGCGTGCAGGTGAATCAGAGATGTAATCTATCAAAGATGAAATCCAGGAGTCCTTGCACTGCTCCAAAGCCATGTCGACAGAAGCGAATGAGGTAAGTGGGTCGTCTAGGACGGAGACACTGACAATGTCGGTGTGTACAGGCGATCGCGAAAGAGCATCGGCATCGGCGTGCTTCCTGCCTGAACGGTAGACAACCCGGATGTCGTACTCTTGGAGCCTCAGTGCCCACCGGGCTAGGCGGCCGCAGGGATCCTTGAGGGACGACAACCAGCAAAGTGCGTGCTGATCGGTAACGACATCGAATGACCGACCGTACAGGTATGGACGAAATTTTGTAATGGCCCAGATGATCACTAGGCATTCTTTTTCAGTGACTGAATAATTCGCTTCAGCTTTCGTGAGAGTGCGGCTCGCGTAAGCAACAACATATTCTTGGTAGCCGGGCTTTCGCTGGGCGAGCACAGCGCCAAGACCAACGCCGCTAGCATCCGTATGGATTTCCGTGGGAGCAGTGGGATCGAAATGGCGCAGTATCGGTGGTGGTGTAAGCAGGCGCCGTAGCGTCGCGAAGGCCTAGTCGCAAGCCGGGGACCACGCGGAAAGATTGGGGTCTCCCCGAAGAAGCTCTGTCAGCGGTGCTATAATCGAAGCGAAATTTCGAATGAAGCGGCGGAAGTACGAGCAGAGGCCAATGAAACTACGCAAGTCTTTTAGAGACGTTGGCCTTGGGAATTCTTTAACAGCACGGAGCTTTGCGGCATCGGGGAGAACGCCATCCTTCGACACGACATGTCCGAGAATTGTCAGCTTGCGTTCCCCAAAGTGACATTTTTTTTTTCAGATTGAGTTGGAGGCCAGCGTCACTGAGACAGCGTGAAACCTGCTCCAAGCGATGAAGATGAGTAGGAAAATCTGGTGCAAACACTACTACATCATCCAAATAACACAAGCACGTGTTCCATTTGAGGCCTCGAAGAATAGTATCCATCATCCGCTCAAAAGTGGCGGGTGCGTTGCAAAGGCGGAATGGCATCATACGAAATTCTTATAAGCCATCTGGTGTGATGAAAGCAGTTTTAGGCTTATCGTCTGCAGCCATAGGCACTTTCAAATAACCAGAGCGTAGATCGAGGGAGGAAAAGAAGTCTGCACCTTGTAAGCAGTCTAAGGCGTCATGATCCGCGGCAATGGATAAACATCCTTTCGAGTTATTTTGTTTAGGCGACGGTAATCCACGCAAAAGCGGATCGAGCCATCCTTCTTTTTCACTAAAACAACTGGCGATGCCCATGGACTGTCGGACGGTTCAATAACACCACGCTTGAGCATTTCACCTACTTGCTCATCAATAACACGTCGTTATGTCGACGATACGCGGTATGGTCGCTGCCGTAGCGGTGAGTGAGCGCCGGTGTCACTCCGGGGACATACAGTCTTCGTTCGACCCAGAGTAGCGCCATGGCTGTCAAAAGCAGGGCGAAATTTGTCGAGGAGACGGAGAAGGTCATGGCGTTGCTTGGGGTTTAAGGCGTTGTCGATGACGTGGCTGAAAACGTCTTCAGGTGATGTGGCAGGTACGGGACTACCGGAGAGGGTGTTGACCTCGGACGATCCAATAAGAAGTTCCAACGTGGTAATGGTGTCGTAAGGCTCCACAGTGCCGAGAGATTCACAGCGAAGCAACGTAATCGGGAAAGGGAAGTTGTTGTATATAGGAAGATGAGTCGCACCTGCTTGAAGGCCAAGCAGCGCGCTTGGGAGTGGTGAGATGTGGCGATGAACGAAAGCAGTGGAAGGTGTGAAGAATACGGTAGAGTCGGAGGCAACGGAACAGGATACAGGTGCCAGAACGGATGCGTGCAGAGGAACTGGATGTCGTCAGTGAGGGACAACTTCGTGCAGGAAAGCGAAACGTCGTCAGATATGGCATTGCCAAGCGAAGAGAAGGCGACTTCTGCACGGGAGCAATCAATGACAGTTTGGTGACGGGAGAGAAAATCCCAACCTAAAATAATATCGTGGTAACAGTGGGGAAGAACGAAGAACTCGACGAAGTGGATCACTCCTTGAATTTCAAGCCTGGCGGTGCACGCAGCCACCGGTTGGACGTGCTGTGCTGTGGCCGTGCGGAGTAATGGACCGAAGAAAGGCGTCGTGACTTTTCGTATTGAGCGGCATAGTTTTTCGGTAATCACAGATACGGCGGCACCTGTGTCAATGAGGGCAAGCACAGAGACACCTTCAACAGCGACATCAATAACGTTGGGCGCGGAAGAAGAGGGCTTGAGCGTTGCGACGATGACACAGTTCTTGCCTCGGGAACTGCGCCACTTAGTTTTCCGTGTCAGCGGTAGAGGGACGTCGACGCATCGGGGAGAGCGAGCGACGACGAGGAGAAAGAGAACGGCGGTCAGAAACTGGGCAATGGCTTGGGCGGGGAAGGGGCAAATCGCGGTCTGGAGCGCAATACAACGGATGATCGTACGCTGGTGTGCGTGGGTCGTCACGTGGATGAAGTAGGCGGCGGCCGCACAGGCCTGCAACGTGTCCAGGAATACCACACGAATAGCAGATGGGCCGATTGTCCGCTGTGCGCCAGGGATTAATTACTCGATGGACTGGAGGTCGTGGCGGCGTGGAGGTGAACACAGGGCTAGGCATCGGAGGCGGAGACCGGAACGTCGGTGGGCGTGGTCGTGCGACGGCGTCGGCGTAAGTCAATGGGGTGGTGAGTTGAGGCGCCCGCTCCACAGGAAGAACCTCGGACACTTGTTCTACTATAATGTGTCGTCGGGTCGGACTAAAGAACGAACTTGACTCCGGCGGGTTGGAGATAAGGGAGAGCTGGCGAGCAACTTCTTCCCGGACGAAAGTCTTGATCTGCGAGAGGAGGGTGGAATCTGGAAAAGGAGAAGTCAAGCCGGACAACGATTCCTGATGGGGATTAGGACGGCGGGTGAGGAGGCGTTGACGGCGTAGCTCGTCATAGCTTTGGCATACTTCAATGACTTGGGCAACCGTAGAGGGGCTCTTTGAAATCAGCATCTGAAATGCGTCCTTGTCGATGCCCTTCAGTATATGTTTGATTTTATTGCCCTCAGGCATGGATGCATCGACGCGTTTGCAGAGATCGATGACATCTTCAATGTAGCTGGTAAAGGTCTCACCAGGCTGCTGAGAGCGCGACTGCAGGCGCTGTTCGGCACGAAGCTTTTAAACAGCAGGGCGGCCGAACACCTCGCTGAACTTTGTCTTGAACACGGTCCAGCTTGGGACTCCGCTCTCGTGGTTTCGAAACCACAAGTGGGCAATTCCGGTGAGGTAAAAAGGGACGGTGGTCAATTTCGTGATGTCATCCCATTTGTTGTTAAGATTGACGCGTTCGTATGATGATAGCCAGTCATCAACGTCGTGGTCGTCACTCCCGCTAAAGATGGGAGGGTCCCGCTGACGGAGTGTGCCGGGGCATACGGTGGGCTGGTGGTAAGCTCGTGGCGCTTGCGGAGGCCATGGTGGCGATTCCAGGATGACACAAGACCCAGCAAACCTCCACCAAATATGACAAGGAAGTCTGGCACGGCTGTGGACGACACGAAGGACGCCGACAGGAAGACACAACAGCGTAGGCGTAGCCAGGCGCACCAGGAACAGCGTCGAGCCCGAGCCCCACTTCAGTAGCCCTGATAATCCGGCTGCGGAGCTCTGCACGGCGGACTTCTTCTTCCTCACAATATATATATATATATATATATATATATATATATATATATATATATATATAGCGGTCCGCTAAGAGGACACCAAGACCACGACCTGAGACAGGACACGTTGCCTGGGAACGTTCGTCCCATGCAAGGAATTACATGTATATATTGGTAACTGATGGCAGTGTTTATTGATCAGATGTAATTCCTTGCATGGGACGAACGTTCCCAGGCAACGTGTCCTGTCTCGGTTGTGGTCTTGGTGTCCTCTTGGCGGACCGCCATTTTGATTCTAGGAGGAGGAGGAACAAACTTTTATTTAAACCAGCAGTTTAGCTGGCTGGGCCTAGGCCTCCCACGTGGGGACATCGAGGTCTTGCCTCTTCGCCGCCTCGCAGGCTTGCTGGGTAGCCCAGAGTTGGTCGTCGAGTTAGGAGCTGCGCAGGGCGGCGTGCCATCTCGACGAGAGGGTCACGGTATTATTCGTCGGATATTGGTTTTTACATTCCCATAGCATGTGGGGAAGCGATGCTGCCTCAGTCTTACAGATCTTGCAAATGTTACTAGGGTAGGTGTCCGCGTAGATCCTGTGGTAATGTGTTAGTGAGGGGTACGTGTTTGTCTGTAACAGGCGAAGGGTGGTTGCCTGTGCTCTGTTTAGCTTGTGATGAGGGATGGGGAAGGTTCTTCTGTTGAGATAGAATGATTTCGTGAGGTCGTTGTAGCTGGTGAGGCGATCGCGTTCCGCGGGTGCACCTGCGCTGTCTCCGGCACGGTTGACAAGGCCTCGTGCTACGGAGTGAGTGACCTCGTTGAGGTTGGTGAGGTGCGGATGTACGTCACCAGCATGCGCTGGGAACCAGACGAGAGTGATTTGCTTCTCAAGTGAGTGAGGGGCTTGGTTTAGGATGCGTAGCGCTTGTTTTGAAATACGACCTTTGATGTAATTGCTGATTGCCGTGCGGGAATCGCTCACGATGGTATGGCAGTCCGGATCAAGGGTGGCCAGGGCGATGGCCACTTCCTCGGCCGTCTCGGCGTTTTGGGTTACGATGCTGGCGGCATGTTTGAGCGAGCCGCTTACTGTGGTAGCCGCGGCGAAGCGGTGCCCGTCTTGATATTCAGCTGCGTCGACGAAGGTGACGCCCGTGGTGTCGCCATAGGCTTTAATGAGGGAAGCAGCCCTTGCCTTCCGACGTTCTTTATTGTAGTCCGGATGCATGTTTTTGGGAATAGGGTCGGCATGTAGCCAAGTCTGTACGTCGCGTGGAATTGGGTATTTGTCTCCATGTTGACGGTGGTAGGTGATGCCGAGTTTAGTTAGAATCTGCCGGCCCGTTTCTGTGAGGGTGAGACGCTCCAGATGAGACCGACGCTGTGCTTCGATTAATTCGTCTAGGGTGTTATGGAGTCCTAATTGGAGTAGAAATTCAGTGCTGGTGTTGTTTGGCAGTCCTAAGGCTAGCTTGTAGGCGCCGCGTATAATGATGTCCAATTTAGTCTTTTCTGCTTTGTACCAATTATGGAAGGCGGCGACGTATGTGATGTGACAGATGACGAACGACTGAACAAGGCGAATGACGCTTTCTTCCTTCATGCCCTGTCGCCCGTTGGTCACCCGTTTCAGCAGCCGCGATGTATTGGCCGTCTGTCGGAGGATCTTGGATATAGCCGTTGAATTTGCGCCGTTGGCTTCGATGGTCATGCCGAGAACCCGGATAGTGGACACCACGGGTATGGTTCCACCATCCCTCATGTGGAGTTGGATTTCCTCGTAGCGGCGTTTATGCGTAGATCGTAGTGGTGGGCGTCCACGGAGCGTGGGGCGGTATAAGAGGAGCTCTGACTTGTCGGGGGAACATCGGAGTCCCGTGCCTTCGAGATAATTTTCGACGGCATCGATGGCGTCTTGCAGAGCGGTTTCAATTTGTCCATCGCTGCCCGTAGTGGTCCAGATTGTAATGTCGTCGGCATAGATGGTGTGTTCTATGCCGTCGAGCTTCTGTAGTTCCTGTGCTAATCCGAGCATGACCAAATTGAACAGCATTGGGGAAATGACAGAGCCTTGTGGGGTTCCCGCGCATCCGAGAGTGAATTTCTCCGATTGAATATCTCCAACCGAGAGGAACGCCCTTCGGTTGGATAGAAAGTCTCGTACGTAGTTGTAGGTGCACTCGCCGAGGTTTAGTAGGGAGATGCGTTCGAGGATAGTAGAGTGCGCGACACTATCGAAGGCGCGCTCGATATCGAGGCCCAAGATCGCCTTCGTGTGTTTTGATTCTAACACCGCGAAATTTAGCGAAAAGCTCTTCCCCTACATATTTAGTGGGCGGCGGTATGTAGCGTTTCCAAGGCTGGCACCACACTAAAACAGAACGTAGGCGTACGTATGACAACTCCCTTTGCTGGAGTGGCGCACAGCGACTCACGGCAACTGGTGTCCGTGTCTATCTCAAAAATGGACCGGTCAATCCTAGTGTGTGCCATCGCCTGACGCTCTGAACGTGCTCCCTGGTGTAATGCGCAGGGATGAGACAGTGTGAAACCATTAAAAGTGTCGACAAAAAAAATTGAATTTTCACATTTCACGGTGGAGCCATGCGTGTCTACACCGCATTCGGTTAATTGTCGCCCGCATGAACGACTTCTTGCACGATCTGCAATCGATGCGATCACCGCTGTGCAGTGGTGTGTGCAACGTGTGCGGTGACTTATACCATGCTTTGCGAGTATGTACGCTCTCTGCGGCCACAGGAGCAGTCCTGAATTGTGCTTTAAATTTACGTGGCACTTCTTCCAAGCTGCAACGTTTTCTTGGACCTCGGAGCAGCTGTGCTAGCACTTTGCGTGTAACGAAGGCGCTGTTAGTCTGCCTGTGGAACACTGGCTCGAATCAGACACACTAGTTGCTTTTTATTGTGTGTGCTTGTGCTTCTTAATCGGGCATGTTGTGTGTGTGGGTATTATGTGTGCGTAGGTCTTCATGGATCACTCTTGACATCAGAAGTAGCATGCTAGGCGTATGTACCAGCAAAATTCTGCAATACCCACTAAAGAATGTCTATCTCCCTCTACTGCGACAAAGAAACGCAAAAACACTGCGTGCACAATGTTTCAGAATGACTGCGCTGAAATAATATAATGCAACTATTTGTGGGATTCGTATAACGTATTCAGAATGGCAGCGTAAAACTGCACTTATATATTTCTTATTTCAAGTATCCTGTTTGGCGTCTAATGTTCTCGAGCTACCTGTCAATAAAGAAAATAGGCATTCTTCCCATTGAATTTCCACTCGCTCGCAATTGCACGTTTACTATTGACATGATTTAAATAGAACTTAGGAAGGGTGCCGACGAAAGCCAACAAGGAGAGACCGAAGAATGCACAACCCCATTGATTGCAAACGACACACAGGTCTCGCCAACATGCCACTGCGGAAGCTTGAAAGCGGCAAGTGACTGTGCTAGCTGTGACCGATTGCCCTGAATAGGCGCGATAACCACAGTGGCAGACAGGCGGCGACCATGCTCGTAAGCCCACGGTTCTGGTGATGGTTATAGACAATGATTCCTCGTTCTCTAAAGACGCTGATGCCTGCAGGAGCTTAGAAATGTGGCAAAATGATAGAGCGTTGACGTGCTTTCTTTTTTTTTTTTCGTGCCCGAGAAAGTTTGCCGGGGCTTATCAAGGGACGCATTTATGCTTATAATATTTAATGTATGGCGTATGTACAGGGTGTTCATTTTTTAATTTTATGGAATTTTTAGAAATCACCTGTGGCAGGTAGCATAATTCTTATTATTGAGCTGGGTTATTTGATGAGGCGGACATTAGTAGCACGAGAAATCGAAACACATATTCAACTAATTAACAAAAATTCACTAATTAACTTCTTAGTTAATTACTTTACGACACATATTGCGATTTACGAATTGTAGCCGGTGAGCTTGTCAGGCGTATCCACTTGGAATGAATTTCCAGAATGACACCAGTTTGGAGATATGCGCCATCAAACTTGCCATAAAAATGCACTCTTGTTCCACTTGCCTTTTTACCAAAATTCTGTTTGATACATTAAAGCACAAAAGTAACTGGAACGCCAATGTATTTCGTCCCACACTTTGTAAAATAATATCTTGAAACTGGTGTCATCCTGGAAATTCATTTCAAGTGGATGCGTCTTACAAACTCAACGGCTACAATGCGTAAATTGCATGATGTGTGCTAAAGTAATTAACTAAGAAGTTGATTAGTCATTTTTTGTTCATTAGTTGAATATGTGCTTCGATTTCTCGTGCTACTAATGTCCGCCTCTTCGTATAACCCAGCTCAATGATAAGAATTGTGCTACCTGCCACAGGTGATTTTTAAAAATTCCGTAAAACTTCAAAATGAACACAGGGTATACTTGAAAGATAAATGACAGCATATGTGTATACATGACGCCAACAGACAATGACAACAAGGAACGCATATGGAGGAATTACTTGCTTATTTCATTGGAATAAAGTTAATCTCAAATAAATAAAACAGTAATTGCCCCTATGTTTTCCTTGTTGTCATTGTCGGTTGCCTTTATGTGTTCGTGACTTACGAAGACCGGGTCACTCGATTCCCCTTCTTCTCGTCCATAACGTTTGTGTATTGCCGCACAACTATTGTGTACCAGTAATAATAGTATGAGTAACGCGAGAGCAAGGAGAGAGATGCTCTCACCTTGTTCTCGTGTTACTCATCGCCTTGAATCGCCATCTCCCGCATTCCCCTTGTTTTCCCTAATAATAGTATAGTAATACATTTATTATTCCTGGAAAACACAGTACTACATTCGTCAGGCCGCTACACCGCAGCATTGTGGCATGGATACATTGTAGTATAAATATCAGTATATTGCGTATTGTGCTACCTAAAGCAGATAAATCGATGTACAGGGTCGACCACATCTAAGGTGAACACCTCATTAGTATTCAAGCCGGTAAAACTACAGCGTTTATTCTACTTCACGAGTGAAGTGTTTGTTATACGATGTGTGATCATGGTGTCGATAAACACAATAATGATTTTTCGAATTATCTACTGAACATCAGCTTTTATAATGTCTTGAATACTAATAAGGTGTTCACCTTAGATGTGGTCGACCCTTTACCGATAAATGAACACAAGAACACATTTTTTTTTAAGGAGGGACATTACAAGATGTTACGCTTTGCTTCACGTTGTGCGCTGTGCGGCTGAGCATCTTTGCCTAAGGTGGCGGTCCCCATCTGGTATAACGTGTACACACTGATTATGCATGATTAAACCGCACAAAAGAAAAATAATCATTCCTGATTCGACGCTTTTTCACCATTAGACCTCTGCTATTGGTCCAATGTTTTCTGGCTACGCCCACTTCGCCTGTCTGTCACGCGACCTCACAAAACCGCGAAAGCTCACCACGTCCAAGTGACGTGTCCGCGAAAAAACTGCATTAATATGCCGAGCAAAATTGAAAATTTTTCTGAATAGCCACAGACTGCCCCGTTCCGAAAGTAATAGAATATGGCTGCCCGCCGATCGCTCAGGCCTTCGCTACTCGCACCTGCCGGTGAGCATGTATTTATTTGCGCATGACAAACCTTTTTGCGTGGCAGTAAAACGTTATGCAGCCCTTTCGGCATGCATACGACATCGCTCTGCCAACACTTCCTTGCTGAGGATCCGTTTTAGCGGCATTCTTATCCTTCCGTTGCACGCCGCCGCGATTTTCGACCAGCCACCGCAAGCTAAATAGTAAAGTGAAGCGGACCAATCGGAGAAACCGGTACCACGCTCTTCATGCGGTTATCTATTTTCACTGTGCTGGCTCGGCCCCATCGAAACCCTCTCCACTAGAGCATGTTCCTCGCATCTTGTCAGCCAATTAGATAAGAAAAACCGCTGATGTGTAGACAATGTTATTGGTTTTGAAAGCGAAGAAAGGTGACCTCCTTTAAACGAGGAGAGTGTTTGATTGGGTTGTTCAGACAACGCTGCGGGTCACCGCCCGATGCTTGCGTCGGTGATTACGTAAATTTGACGTCAGGAGTTTGGAATCAAAACAGTTTGGAATCATTTTACGTTATAGCGCAAATGATGACAACTGGTCGCAAAAACCATGTATGTCATGCTTGTTCTCGAAAATTTATTTCTAAATCACATTAATCAATTTTATATATATATATATATATATATATATATATATATATATATAGTAGTAACTGGATTTTTCAATGGGCCAAGCGTATTTAGGAAAATCAGAAGCACAACTTCGCGGTTATCTTAGGTTTAATATTTTCCCAACAGTTTCGGTCGGTGGACCGACCTTTTTCAAGGGACCTCCCTTGAAAAAGGTCGGTCCACCGACCGAAACTGTTGGGAAAATATTAAACCTAAGATAACCGCGAAGTTGTGCTTCTGATTTTCCTATATATATATATATATATATATATATATAATATATATATAGTTGGGATCTACAAGATATAAGATATTTTATGGTATATACGACAACTTTATATCACAGGTAAAAGAGCCGCCACGGTTGCTCCAAAAGTACTGAAAACGGGGGGCTCGTGCCGCCGGAGTGGGACCGCCACATTAACGACGCTTGTGTTGACCATGATAAGTGATCGGGAAGCTAGCTTAATAATGTTATTGCGTAACGTGATTTAAGTGTTCAATTTGTGCGTATGTTACGTGTCTACCAGGTTATCTGAAAAAAGCTCAATAATTTTGAACTGAACAATGGGCGTGGTTATTTTGGTTCAGAGGTATGAAACTAAACATTTCGACAGAATTACCTGTCTGGTTGGGAAAATTGATTAAGACTTAGAGATTGACTCCAACCAAATAAGGAAATTTACTAGCCCGACGTTTCGGAACCAATTCGGCTCCTTCTTCAGGGGGTATTCTTCGGAGGTGGCGGTGTAAATTTCCTTATTTGGTTGGAGTCAATCTCTAATTCTTACTTAACCTGGTTCAGAGGTAACATCGCGTTTTATTGTTTCCTGGTCCATCGACGCGTGATAGTGAAGATCTGGTAGCACCAGGGATCGATTTATGAATGCGTATAATATGTATATATTATACATCTTTGGTCTTAACTCAGCGTCGGTGTTGTGCACCTTTGTGTCCGTCCGTGTGTCTCTTCTGTCGCGCTGCTGTTAAACGTACAGCTATACTGACTCGCCCATCTCGCCGGCATATGTCAGGCTTTTCTGCAAAAATAAAACAGAAGCACCCGATTTTTTAATGCTGTAGTACGAGCACGAAGAGGACGCTGGCATGTGCTGCTTCCAAATTCAAAAGGCGTGCGTGTCGCAATAATTTTAGCCTCAGAAGTATAACGAGTTACCGCTTCTCCACTCAGGTGGCGTAAGTATTTATACGATCAATACAAGCGTGTCCCAATTGCGTGAACTTCTCCAGACAGAAAAAAAAAAACGGCAAGGCGTGTCTAAGAAGAACGCAGTCGTTCCCGAGAGCCATAACGAAGGAAAAAGTCGGAGAAGATGAAGATCAGTGCATTTCTCGGGACCACAGAGGCTCGAGCCGAGGCCCGTCGAGGATGATACAAAAAAAGAGGAGCCTTAACAACGTTCTGCCGGTCCGCCAGGACAGGAAGCATTAGCGACGAGAGCCGAAATTTGGCACTGCACGAATTACATTGCAAAACGGACGATGTCGTCGCTGCGCTCACTGACGTGCCCGGCGTACTCAAGATATGGGGTCCTCTATTTGGCGCCATACAAAGATAGAGAGAGCCAGGCGGAGCAACCACATTTTCGACCGCCGACAAGAAGAGGGAGAGAGACACATAAATAGCAGCCGGGAGCGGGAACAAAGCGGGAAGCGCCGCCAAATGAGCCAGTGAGACAGAATGACAAGGACGAACAAGAAGCGAAATCACGGAGTCGACGTCAAATAGGAAGGGATGACAAAAACAAGTAGGCCAGGAGAGTCGCAGGGGATCTGTGTCGTCTCTTGGCGCTCAGTTTGGGCACTTCTGGAGAGGTGAACGGCCGGGCGACGCCGTATACGGCCCAAACGGCCAGACGCCGGCCGCCACAAATCTGGCCTGATTCATAGCCGACCCTGGACTCGTGTCGTCACCAGCGCCGCGAATTTTCCCACTTTACGTAGGGCGCGCTGCCGACAAGGTCTCTGCTTGCGAAACTGCCCGGAGCGGGAATCCGGATTTCAGCGCAGCGCCGCTGAACAGCTGCTTTTCCACAACAGTAACGGATAGGCTTCAGCGCAGGACTTCACAATTCGTTCAAGTTGCCAAACACGCGCCGGCTTCAAATGGCGACGGTGGTAGCAATGGCAAACTATAAAACCGAAAGCTCGTGCAGCAAAAAAAAAAAAAAGGATTAAAAAAAACAAGAAGAACGGCAAAAAGAAATTCAGGTGATATATGTGAGGATTAACACCTCCGTGGACCGGAACACTTTGACACGCCTTCCTCTTGCGCGCTCCTCGACTCAGGGAAGCGCAGTCTCCAGGAAAGAGCCCGTTCACTATGAAAGAAGTCCCAAGCTGAACAAAATTAACAAAATTACATGCTCACCACTCCACATGTCGCTTTATTTTTTTGCTTAAAAGACAGTGAATGCTATTGTATACGCGTGTTTTGACACAACAGCAATATTTCATTATCACTACAACGGCCACCTACTCCCAACATAGGAGAACACATGCTCACAGCGCAATTCTGTCATCTAATGTATCTGTCAGTTTGTTTCCTGCATCAAAGTGTCGTTGTAATGCTAAATGACGCGAATCGTCATTTGTAGTAAAGAGACTGAATAAAAATTGCGTTCACCTCCTTCAACGTATTAAAAAACGTATAGTAGGTGCTGATAAAAAAAAAATTGATGCAGTGAAACTGCCCAGAAAGGACACTTTTCTAAGATTCTAGACGGTGTCGGTAGGACGAGACTCTACATAGCAAAACTGGCAAGAGTATACAGCGCGTGACGGTGTAAATGCATGGTACCGGTATCACATTACCTGGGGAATTTACAATCTGTAAATATTACATGGCTTTCTACCAAAATTATGCCAATCCTTAAAAAATTGGAGGACGCTTAAGCTTCGCATTTAAGAGTGGAACGCGATAGCATTCAAAGATCTCTGACTACTTCTGACGCTTCCCGACAACTGCAGCTTATGCAACCGTAATGGTTACCGGGAAACTGTGGCGGCGAACGCTATGCACGAAGGCGAGCTTTCTGGTAGAAACGCGGCCACTTGCGTGGGCCGATCCCGGAGATAGTGCACAACCGCGCCAAAAAAAAAAAAAAAATCATAATTTTCAGGTTTCCGTTTTTGTTTCGCACTTTTAATATTTCAATCTGAGAAGATTGAACATAAAAGACACGCGCTGTGGCTGCTTTATTTCATGACATCTGTTTGTGGATTGTCGTTCTCAAGATTCCGAGGAATAGCTTTGTCAAGAATGTAAGACAAGTTATGAGCAACATTAATGATAGAACGGTGTGGCAATATAATCCGCATATACCGCACGTCATATAAGATGGCGTGGCATATACATATACCTAAATATATTCGAAGGGCCTGCGTGGTTATGATTTTCTCGGCCGCGGACGCCGACGCCGATGCCGGATTTTCTGCGACACGGCTCTTAACGCTGTCGCATTAAATGGACAGGTATATTTTGCAGACTAGAGGCCGCAGGGGCTTTTTGATTTTATGTGCATTGCCAGAAAGACAGCGAGCGTTTTTTTAAGAACAAATTTGCTATCAACGCAGTGCATAGTGAATTTTGCGCCCATTAGAAATACAGGCCATTTTCGCTTATAAACTCGCACAGGGTTGACGCGACAACTTCGAATGGCTGCCGTAATTAAAGGATCTCTCTATTTTTGTGTTAATAACAATACAAAGAATTGTCTTAGTATGAGACTTTTTATGTTCAAAGCCGCCGCTGAAGACGGGAAAAAACTGCAGCCACTGAGCATGTTGCGAGCGACTGCTGCAGCGTGAGCACAGGTGCTCTACGGCAACGGCCAAAACCAGTAACGAAATATCCGAACAGAGCACGATGCCAAACCATTTTCTAAAAATATGTTTAGCATCGACACGGCGCTAACAAATCATAAAAAGCAGTGACGCCGAAACACAGCGCCACTCTGAGCAGTGCGCCACACTCTATACAACATGCATCCACCGCTGTAACGCAGGGACCATGACAATGAGCTGGGTTTGATCCCGGCTGTGACAGCCCCATTCTGATGGGGTCGGAATACAAAAGACGCTCATGTACCGTGCATTGGGTGCACGTCAAAGAACGCCTGGCGGTCACAATTACACCGGAGCCCTCCGATAGGGCGTCCCTCATAACCCAGTGTACAGTTTCGGGACGTTAAACCCAACAATTTAATTTAAAAGGTATTTTCCTAATCTGCATAACACTCGAAAATATGTCAGCAAATGCAGGAGAGCAGGAGAAACTGCGCTGATGAAATCTGAGTATCATCAGCGACAACTCGTGCAATTTGTAGTACCAAAGGGACGGCGCTCTCTGCGTTCATTTGCTGTAGCTGATTATTGAATGCATCTCAAGAAGTTGAACTCATGTTGACGTATTCACGTTTGGTGTTTCTGTTCAACGTCTGGGTGTTCTCGGTTTCTCTGTGTCCACATGGGCTCAACTTTGCAACCGTCATTGATCATTCTCCTCGCCGCGAAAAGTCATGCTACAGTATATTGATGCTGCTGCCGTTTAAACTTTAAGTAAATAGTAGAGACACTTAAAGTAAAAAAAAAACGTATTGTACAAATGTTTTATTTACGTGCATTCTCTCAGAAAGCCTTCAAGTGTTTTCTCAATTTTTTTCAGCACTGAAATACTTGCTGCGGCTTAATTCTACTCACCCATGTTATACTGTGTACTTGGGAGATACAGCCAACACATTTATCGCTATAGCGCCGAATGTCCATAAATGCAGGCGCGTGACACTCCTAGCGCCCTCTCTCGGTGGGCGTCTGCTCGGGGCTGCATATCTGTTAACGCAATTAATCAATCACACAACGCAGTTATACATTAGGAATTGATTGATATTCGAAAACGACCCATTTGAGAACATCTCGGGAAAGTTTGACCACTGTGGTAATAATACTATAGGTTCGTGAACACTTTGATTATTTCCATGAGACCCCATTCAAATGTTCAAAAGTGGTCGAACAAGGGATGGATGTATAAGTCTGGAAGCAACGTTTTGAAAACGTGCCTCGTTTTCATCAGAGACTTGATCATATCAAGCCTCTGTCTTCCTGCCAACATGCAAAATGCTTGGACATAGCATTTTGTACCGTATGTCAAGAGACACGTAATTCTAAAATAAAATTTAAATTGTACAATTCTACAAGAAAGTAAAAAAAAAAAGGAAAGGCTTTCACTTTTAACAGGGAGCCATGCGGTGCGATATTGCTTATTCAATGTAATGGCTGTCAGTCAGTTTCGTTGACTCACTTAACGGGTCCGTCACTTTTGGCGATTATCAATTCGTAGCTACATATCTTCTAGCATATCATGACAAAGAAGGAAAAGTTCTGTATCTCGCTATTTAAGAGCCCCGGACATCATATCAGGGCACACCCCGTGGATACTATATCCCGTCGTTGCGACCACGTTCGCGTGGCACACACAGTCTAATACCGCTTCCTTCAACACTCGCCACGTTTGGTATAGTGACAGTTGTTCCCACTCTGACGACAAGGTTGGTATAGAGGATAGCATGAGGCATGTGGAGGTCTTAGCTTTGGTAAAGTCCATCAGGTAAATTGCATTATTGTACCTTTTCTCTGTGTATTCATTTTACGAGAGAACTAGCAGGCGGTACTACTTACGGGCCTCATTTCCTGATAACCATGTATTTTTAAGAAATGAAAGATAGTAAACAATAAATTGTATCATCCCACGTCATCAAAATCACAGCATTCTTCGGGCATTACTCAATATATGTGACGGTTGCGCTCTTTAGTTTACTCCCAAACAGAGCAACTAAAGCGGCGGTCGTTATTTCTTTTACGTTTCTTTTTGCACCGTCAGCACTCATTCGCGCTCAGCGTTCACCAGCTGAAACAACTCTTCCATCAACGCGCGTTGCTGCCCCTTTTTTCTTTCTTAATTTTTATTTCGTTTCTCTTACATACAGAGCCATTAGACAGAGATAGATAAAGAACTTTATTGAGGTCCTGAAGGAATCCGCCCCCGTTTTATAGGGGGAGGATCGCGGGCCGCTCCCACGTAGGGACGGGGAGGCCTAGCCTCACCGCCGCGTCGTGGGCCTTCTGGACAGCCTGGAGTTGTTGTAGTAGGACCGGGCTCTTGATCATGGAATCAAATTCATCTCCAGAGAAGTCGTGATGCTTTCCCTGTAAAGAGGGGCACCTCCAGAGCATGTGGTCTGAAATCACTGCGATCGTTACAGCCTGGACAATGCGCCGAGACTTGCGCGGCTCAGGTGGAGGAACCAGCCCCCAGCCTTTATTTTAGGGACATTTTGAGTATACTTTCAACGAGGCCACGAAACACTATCAAATGGGCCGTAGGTCCTTCCCACTCCCACACGAAAAGTTGTCTCGGCCACACGCAATCTCTCTTCGCATGCTTCAGACGGGGACATACCCCAGCCTCGCCATTTACAGTCACTACTCAGACATTTCAGCACATTGGCAAAATAGAAATTGCGAGGCATCACACGGCCGACCCGCGGCAGAGAAGCATAAGGAAACAAAAAAACGGAAAGGAAAACGAGATATGAAGACGTATTGCGATCAGCGCACACACTGGGAGCTTCAACAGATCTTCCCGTTCGCGCGCAATGACGGCGCGGAAGGCAAGCCTGCTGCCGCCGCCCCTCCTCGCACGCACGTGCCTGCCCCTCCTGCGCTCGAGACAGCGCAGCAGCATTTGTCTCTTCTGTCGAACGCGTATTCAGCTGCGCCTTCCGCGCACTGAGCCCCGGGCGCACGCACGGGCACGAGGCGGCCTTGAAAGAGGAGCGCGTGAGCCATGCGAGCCGGGTTGGAGGGGTGGCAATCTTGGTGCTTCATGGTATTGGCGCGAAGCGTGCGCGTCGAACGCGCGAAGTCGAGCGCTGCCGGGAACGTGTAATCCTGTTTTAACGAGACGTATTTGTCGTTGGAAATACTACACTTGGCGGGTCACGTAGGCGCACGAGTTTGGATTATGTCGGCCAAGGAATTATAGAGACGGTGCCGCCGCGCGCGATATTAATGGCACGATAATTTTGATTCCTGGGAACAAGGACCGAGAAGCCGCCACGGACGTCCCGGTGTCTCGTTGTGACGTAAAGCAGCTTTTGCCGCCACCTCCCTCGGAGCTCGGCTGCCGCAAATCCCAATGCTGGGCGAGTGCTCGTCCTTGTCGTTCAGCGACAAGAAATAACGACGGTATCGAGCAGATTTATTCTTCCTTTCATGGCAAGCCAGTGTTTGTAGGTTTTATGTTGGAATCTTACCGTAATAAGAGATTGTGTGCGATAATGCTTTCTCAGCGTACGTGACAACACGGCGCTGCATGCTGGGAGCGCTGACACACGCGCACGGATGAATTATTACCGAACCTGTATCTGCCAGGTTAAGCAGTGCATGTTTGTGCCGCAATGACCTACCTGCTCGTATTGCTTTACGGAATATCTCCCGATGTTCTCCAATTTCCTATTCTCAAAGAGATTGCGCCCGTAATTATTCCGTAGAGAGCTCCTTCACTCACTCATATTTTTTTATGATTGTGTCTCCTTACTTGTTTATAATTGTCCGTGGCATGATACACCGTGGATTTTCATTGTAATACTGCTCTTTAATCATATGTACCTTCTTACCATTGTTCTTGCCGCTAAGGGCAACTGTACGGGAAATTTAAACACATTACACTGCCCCCTGCTTTTGCTCCGAAGCCGTATTTTATAACGATCTATTTTCCCTCTGTATTATTTTCGCCCTCCGTCGTTGGCTCGAGGGCAACCGCACCGAGCTTATCTCTTGGATGAGCTAATTCGGCACGACGCATGATAAAGAGAGTAAAAAATGAAATGGAAATAAAATACAGGCCGTTGTTTAGTTGTTCAGCATGTGGCTATACTGTATTTTTTAAAAAAATGTGAACGTTTACATACGGTGAAGAAGTAGTTGCTGTCACTGACCAAGTGAAGTTAAAGATACAGAGGCCTTTTGGAGCCCGTACGCATTCCTTATCCACGCTCTAGTTAAACGCTATACAGACGTTATATCTCCCGAAAAACAAAAGGTAATATCGCGTATGTAAAGGGCGAAATTGCAATAACGTAGAATAGACAGTTTTAGTATAGCGTAAAGCAGCAAACGCAAAGAGTTAGCGTTAGCGTGAGCGTTGCGTGCACCACACTGCGCATGCGCTGTACGTAAATGGTGCTGGAGCTCTTACGTACGTACACTATTTTCGGGATTTAGCGGTGAACGGTAACGCACGCAAGGGGAGCCTTGCGTATACGGCAACATGGCGGCGCCACTCGAATTGAGAGCTGCCCGCTTCGGATCTATCGAGTCGTCGGCCTGCACTGTTCGCCTCATTCGTTCCCCACTTATGCTCGTGTTTGCTTTAGATTTATGTCATGATGCTTCGACAGTGGCGTACAGGTGACAAATGCGCGTTGTTTTCGATATACGTTCTCGATTAGCCGTGCAGTAGGCTTAACGAGACCATTTGCTCATGTTTGCTCATGTTTGCTGTATCAGTGTCGAAATGGCGCTATGCTATTCCAACTTAAAAATTACAGGTAATATGGGTCCCACAGAACACTCGATCGCGGCATGCAAAGAATAATCGGTGTGTTTCGCGACTCTCCACAAAACAACACTGAAACCAAACACCTACATGCGTAATTAACGCCGCGACTGTGGTTTTGAATAAGCTTGACTTAAGGACACACTTGCGGATTCGGCATTGGATCAGCTCGACATTTCGTGTGAATTTGGTTTTCCAGTACTTTGTGTTTTTACATCTAGATGGCGCCGTATATGTTTGCATTAGCGTTAGCCGTTTTGCTCCGTTCCGCTATTCTAAAACACACCCTTGTGCCACGCAGTGCAGCCTTTTTTTTATTTTTGCGTTAGCGTTGCGTCGCACGCTAACGCTAAGGTAAGCGTTTTACGCTATGCTCAAACTCACTACTAAAACTCTCTAATCATTCGCAGTCACTAATCTCTCTCTAATCATTTAAACTCTCTAATCATTTCCTTACGTACACGTAAGGCGCTTACGTTTGCTTCCGTGCGATAGTTGAGCTTGTCCGTATAACGTATTCCATTTACGGAATACCGTAGACGTATCGACGTGAGCACCACCAACGCTGGTGGCGCCGCCTCGTAATGTTGAGCTTATCCAGAGTGTGCAAAACTATAACTGCATAGACAGACTATGTGCTACGCAGTTGCTGGTGTAAAGACATCAGCAACAGCATAATCACGAATGTATAGCATCTTTGCAATATTTTCCTTCGGCGAGAACAGCGTAAAACAGCAAACATAAAACGTTTCGGACGCTTCGAGGTTGGACAATCCGCTACAGTATGTCGCTGCCGGCCCTACTGCCATAAAGCCCCTGGAGCTTTACACTGCCACGCCCATGTCTCCGATGTTACGGTATATATGTAGCTAAATGAATTTATCTTCTCCGCATACACGTTTACCCTTTACAAATGCCGCAACGCAAGAGATGTGGTGGGCAGATGTAGCACTGGTAGCGACACCTTGTGGCACTTTGTTGAGCCAGAAAGCGTCAGAAACGCCGGGGAACAGAAAAGAGTGTCTATAGAGTCATGATTATATTACACCGATGGTTATGTTGCGAATAGCATGTCATGATTACATATTTATGCGCACTGGTTGAACTCAACGCCGCAAGATGGCGCCACCAATGATTCTGGGTTACAAGCATGAGAAGGAAGAAATTGGAAGGGAAAATCTGTGCGATAACACGAAGGGAAGTTCCTGGATATTTGAGGCTCGAGCTGGCTGCCTAAGGACAAAAACATACGGGAGCAAATATCGCAACAAGACAAGGCATGGCTATGCTGCTCCAAAAATTCGGAGAACACACAGCGCATCCTAATGGCATGCGAAGGGATTCACCCAGTGAGAACCATAAGTAACGAACACCCTCCAGAAGCGCTTGCATTTAAAGTGTACGGAAGCATCAGCCGGTCAGCAGTCGAGATAAGCAAGAGACGTTTAGAGTATTGGTGGAAAAAAAGCAGGGAAGAAATTGATACGACCGGATCCGTCACAGGCATAGGTAGTGGTACAAGGTAGACAGAGAAGTTTTGATGAAGAGAAAAAAATATTAAAGAGATGTATACAAAAATGCTAGAATGAAGAGGATATATAGCATGCCTTAGTAATTAAAGCAGGCTCAGTGACTAGTTGTCGCCACCCCGTTTCGAAGAGGATGCCAGTAAAAATCCTCATGATCATTAACGTCCCTGTCTACAGTATTACGCATCTACAACGAAGACAACTACAATGAATTTACCTGTACCCGCCGCGGTAGCCCATGGCTATGGCGTTTCACTGCTGAGATCGAAGTCGTAGGTTCATTGCCGGCCGCGGCGGCCGTGTTCCGATGGGGTCGGAATACAAAAGACGCTCGTGTACCATGCATTGGGTACACGTTAAAGAACTCCAGGTGGTCAAAAAAAAAAAAAAATCTGGAGCCTCCCACTACGGCATGTCTCATAATCTGATGATGGCTTTGCCACGTGACACCCCAGAATTTAATTTAATTGTAATTTGTCTGTGCAACAAACGAGTTTAGGCGGCCCTGACAGCTGATTCGTTGCTTTACAAAAGACGGTCGTAGCGACCGGCACCATTAATCAACTCCACTTTACCTATGGCAGTCACCCATCAATCAAGCAAAAAGAAAAACCCAACAAGCCGATGGCCAAACACTTCAACACTTTGACGAGGGGTACCACTTTGTGGGTTATTGTGTAATGATAATATTGTAATGGTAATAGTTTTAGCCGGCACAAAAAAAAACACGCACAACGCAGTGTCATCGGTGATGTACTGAGCACCACTATCAAAAAAAAAAAAGAAAACGCGCCCCACACAATTATGCGTAAGTGTCGAATGACCCATTGAGCGAAATGCAGCTCCACTGACGTGAAACCTGGGGAGGTGCGAAGCGTGCAGTGATGCACCGCTAATGGGGTCATACTGCCTTAAGCAATGGCTCATAACCCCGTAAACGTGGCCTCCCCATTACGATGACAGAAGAGAAGTGAAATACTACGCTGGAATGATGAGTGGCAACGCAGCCAGCTGTAGAAGACGACGACGACGACGAACGCGGAAGCAGGGGCACGAGCGCGTGCCGAGCGCGAGCACGAGCCGCTTGCTTACCGTGACTACGACTACGACGATGACGACTACGAAAGGAGACGCCGACAGCCCAGAGGCATAAGTTAAACATTATAGTTAAACACTATAGTTAAAAGTTAGTACTCCCACTCGGTGGCGGCGCTAAGTAATCCGAGCTGTAAGAACGGCCAATGGAAACCAATTCCAGCGAACCCTCTGATTTCACCGCTCAACTTGAGGCACATGTGCCCAGCTCCGTCCTAAATGGGCACAGGTGTGCTGGAACGTATAGAATTTCGTACGCTCCTTGCAACGCGCATGACCTAGGACAGAACTTGGCTGGACGCACCGGACTAAAACAAACGTTGATACAGGTAGGCATTGGTTATTGTCCAAATTTCTGAGCCGACGGCTCAGTAATTTGGACAATAACTAAGGTCGGAGTAATAAGGCCGGCGCGGTCGCGCCGGCCTTGTCTTGAAAGCGATCGATCTGCGACGGGGACAAAGTCCGCCGTGGGCTGTGTTTTCGCCGTTTAGTTCGCGTTGAGGTAGCACGAAGGTAGCACGAAGGTAGCACGAAGGTCGCACGAATGTCAATTCATTCGCTGCTGCTGCCGCGCTTCGCCAGCTTTCTGACAGCGAAATTCCGCGATCATCGAGTGAGATGTGTTCATGTTTGCTTGTGCACGCGTGACGCCATGCTTGCTAATTTAGTTAGTAAGCGAACGTTCACAAGTTTATACGGCCGATAAAACTACTGTTCTTACTTCGTATATCTGTCCACTAGTTCGCTTCTTCTTTCTTGTGTTTTATGTACCAAAACCAGTTCTGATTATGAGGCACGCCGTAGTGGAGGGCTCCGGATTAATTTTGACCACCTGTGGTTTTTTAAGGAGCACTACAACGCAAGCACACAGGCGTTTTTGCATTTCGCCTCCATCGAAATGCGGCCGCCGCAGCCGGAATTCAATTACTAGTTTGCTGTCGCACTCGATGCTTTGCCTTTCTGACGAAATTGCGGCTTTTTCCCCCTTTTTTTTTGTATTGATGTTCAGGTTATTGACATATTTTCTAATAATGTACAGATTCCTTCCACGTTGTGTTTTAGATAGCGTACTGCAAAATCATGTGTATTCTTCCAACGAATAATATCATTATGACAGGCGCTTCACAGTCAGACGAAACGGAAGGAGTTGGTGTAATTTGAACAACTTTGGACTGCGCTTTCTTCTTCGGCTGCCGGATTTTGGGCCAATTTTTTGGCTAAATTCATTGCGGTGGTACTGGCCAACGAAATTTCAACTCATTGATTCTGTCAGCCCTTATAGTCACTGTCTTCTGGTGAAAGTCATGTGGTAGTCTTCTGGTGGCACTCATGCTATTAGGATGTTTCGTCGCTTTGTCCATGGATATTTGAAGGGCGTCCATTTAGTTTGGCTACCTGGACATACGCAATAATTTCTGAATGAAATTGCAGATTCTTTAGCTTCGGCTACCGTATAGATAATACCGAAGTGGCACCACGCATTCTATGCGTTGTTTTTGTACGAGCGAGGTTTCACAGGGGGAACAAACACACTCATATTGAACAGGGCGCGGATGCCAATTTCTTGCCTCGAACGCAGGAGCGCCAGCGTCAAAGTGCGCACGAAGAAGATGTCAGCGAGGAGCGGCCGTGCTTGCATGGGCTCCCCGGTTCAAGAAAAGCTATCTCCAGGCCAAGTCGTCCCAGACCTTTGAAAATAGTGCCATTCGACGCAGCGAGTTGGATTACGTCCGTAGAGACCAAGATCCAGGCTGTGAGTCACATTTATCGGTGTTGTGGCGCCTCGAGAGTTCGCAAGCGGAGGCCGCTCTGATAGGCCTAGCCAGGAGTAAGGGGCTGAGCCCCACCCCGGCACTCTAAGCTTATAAAAACCACCATGGATGGTGATGCTTCTCTCTCGCAACCGCAAGAAGAATCCACTGCGCAGGTGACTGGCTGACAGACAAAAAGGCGCAAACAACGCAGCATATAAGGAAGCACCCAAGAACTCCGACCCGGCTCCAGAGGCACAGCAGCACTCGACGCGCAGACCACCACCGCTCCCGCAGCAGCACCTGAAAGTAATACTGAGGCCAAGGGAAGGTCTCGTCTTTTCGAAGTGGCCGACGCCGGTCATCGCCCGAGCAGTACTCACTGATGGGGGATACCCACGCACCACCCCGACCCAGAACCTCATCGTGCGGATAGAAAGCAAGCAGAACATCGCAGTAGTGAGCACATCTAGCGAAGACATGGCAGCTAGGATACGAGACATCAACACTGTGCATCTCGGCGCCAAGGAGTGTGCACTGGCAACATATATCGCACCACCGGCGAATTCAGCTCGTGGAGTGGCCCATGGCATTCCTCAGGGAACGAAGGACGCGGAGCTCATGCGCGGGCTGTATGCACACAAAAGACAAATCCTACAAGCGCGGATGCTAGGGCCATGTGCGACTGCATTGATAACTTTCGAGGGAAGAACGGTTCCGAGGTGCATCACCTTCGACGGAGGCGAGCTACGCTGCCTACCCTATCGACACACGGTCAAGGTATGCAACGCGTGCCATCAAATGGGGCATCGAACGGACGTTTGCCGGCACCCAGACAAACCCACCAGCAAAAGATGCGGTGCAGCAGAGCCTAGTGATGGACACGACTGCGAACTGAAATGTTCGTTGTGCGACGGCGATCACGCGACGGCCTCGAAAGAATGCCCTAAGAGACTGCTACAAGCGCCACGCTCGTCGCACAGGCCACGCAAGGAACAGGCACACAAAGACAACACCACGACGGAACAACCGAGCAAGCGTCGCAGACAGCGATCCCGATCTCGCACCCGCTCCAGGTCCAGACCCAGGGCGGCATCTATCGATCGCAACAACGAGGCGGGAGCAGATCCAGATCCGAGAGCCGATCCAGGTCCAAGAGCAGAACCAGGTCCGGCAGTAGGTCGAAAACTCTGAGTCACGTGACCTCCGAAGAACAACAGGTGAGCTGGGCCGCGATTTTGTAGCGATGCATTATGACTTACTCTACTCTAGTCTTATCATCCACCGCTCACGGCCGGCTGATCCCGTTGATAACGCGAGCGGACCGTCGCTCCGACCACTGACAAAGCGCGATAAGCGCGAAAAGGCATTATTACCGGAAAGGCATCGCTACAAAATACCGGCCCTGGGCAGAACGCTGCCTCCCGAAGTCACAGAGACAAAATGACAAAACCAAGCCACACATACAGCTATCACGAGACGCAGACACTACCACCAAACTGTACAGGCGCTTAATTGCGGCCCTAGTGCAGGAACTGTGCGTAGAGATAGCCGAATTGCGAGCACAACTAAAGGAGGAACGAAGCCGAAACAAGCCACCAGCGCAAGAAAGTTCGACCGAATCCCGAACACCGCCACAGCCGCCCCAGCGTGCGTCCACTGCCTCGATAGTGCAGGAGACCGTCGAGGAAATGAACACCGAGGCGCCGCCCGAGCCGAATCCGACAGCCCAACCGATCGGTATTCATGAAATCCAGAAAGCCATCCAAGAGTTACATATGCGAACGAAGAAGGGCTTCGACGAGATCCGACAGATGATACCGCATCTGCACGACGTTTTTACCCGTCTGGTAAACGATCAACGCCACAAGAAGCCGCGAGTTTATCCACACAGAGAGGCAGCCCTCCAACAAATGCTACAAGAGTATCAAAATGGCCACAAACCCGAATGATTGAAATGGAGGCATCACCGTTTGGCAGTGGAATTGTCGTAGCTTCACTCGCAAGAGGGCGACGCTGCTGCAGTACATTGCCAAACAAGACACACCACCGAAAGTAATAGCCTTACAGGAAACAGGGAAATCACCAAGAACCACCGGTTATCACACTCATGCGACAGCAGAAGCACGTACGGCCACACTGACGAGCAAACACCTTACTGCAATAGACCACACTTATGCGGACAGGGGAATCGATTATGCTTTCACGGAAATAGTGCCGCAGCGCAGGGGAAACACAAGTGTTTTTATACTTAATATATACAGTTCGCCGAAGGAAACGCTGGGACCCCTAGACAACTTGGTGCAGCAAGCGAGGTAGCTAGCTGGACAAAACGGCCTCCTCATATTAGGCGACTTCAACGCGGCGCACGAAGCGTGGGGGTACGTCAAACATACCAAAAAGGGAACAACCTTGTACAACGTCACACAACACCACCGACTTACGATAGTGACGGATCCGACATATCCAACGAGAGTAGGCAACAGCACGGCCCGCGACACCTGTCCCGATCTTGCGCTCGCGTCCAGACTTCGGAACGTCGAGTCGGAAAACACTAACGAGACGCTAGGGAGCGACCACTTCATACTCGACATCTCGGTACACGTGGGAAACTTCCCGAGACGAAAGATACGCTCCACCGAAATCACGGACTGGGCAAAGTTCCGGAGCGAAAGAGAAACTCAAGGAGCCCAAGCTATAACAGATCTAGAGGCCTGGGTTAGAGAACTGCAGGAATCGGTAGTCGAACACTCCAAGGAGGTTTCACTCACCGCGGCCAATCCGGCAGTGGATCCGCGCCTCTTACACATGTGGGAAGCGCGCCACAGTCTGCTTAGAAGATGGCAAAGGCCGCGGTACAACCGTAAGCGAAAAATACGCATCGCGAGACTAACGGACGAGGCAGAGCGTTACCTAGAGCAACTTGCACGACAGAACTGGGACCAGTTCTTTAACTCCCTCCAAGGAACGCTGGGCACTGCGAAGACGTGGACCATACTCAGACATCTCCTAGATCCGACCCAGAGCAAGAGAGAAACCAAGCACACGATAAGCCCAGTACTACACAACTTCGGAGGCACAGACGGTCAGCTATTGTGTGCCTTCCAAAGTAGATATATTGGCCAGCCGATACTCAGTGCAAAGCCAGCGCCTGACTACACCGGACTGGAAAACAGCGAGCTCGACCGGGACATAACGCGTTCCAAGCTGACACGAGCGATCGCAAGACTAACTCGAAACACTACTCCTGGCAAGGACGGAATCACCAACAAGTTGCTACGTAACCTGGACGATGCAACCGAGCAGGCAATACTGGAACTCTTAAATGCGCACTGGAGCAGAGCGACATTACCCCCGGAATTCAAGCATGCGGAGATTACGCTGCTACCAAAGCCAGGAAAAACGCCTTGCCTGGAGAACCTAAGACCCATTTCGCTTACGTCTTGCCTCGGTAAATTGATGGAACGTGTTATCTTAGACAGGCTACAGACGCATCTCGAAGAACGTCAACTGATGCCGAACACGATGTTTGGTTTTCGGCCCAACTTGTCAACGCAAGACGTGCTTCTGCACCTCAAAGAGGAAGTACTGACTGCAGCAACGCCGTGCTGCCCAAAAGCAATTTTCGCACTAGACCTAAAGGGAGCCTTTGCCAACTTGGGGCACGAAGCCATACTAGCCAATCTGAGTGACTATAATTGCAGCCGACGAACGTACAGCTACCTGAGGGCTTTTCTCACAGATCGCACAGCACAGGCTGGGAAATGTGAGGTCACAGCGAATAGACACACCTAACAGAGGAGTGCCACAAGGCGCAGTACTGTCGCCGACACTTTTCAAAGTGGCCATGATGAAACTCTCAGCCCAACTCGAGAAAATACTGGGGATCAGACATGCCTTGTACGCAGACGACATCACGATATGGACGGTCGGAGGGTCCATAGGAGAAAAACAAGATGCATTACAGGAGGCAGTGGATGTCGTAGCAAGCTACGCGGAGACATGCAGACTGCAATGCGCGCCGGAGAAGTCGGAGCTCCTCATAATCGAGAAGCGCTCACGAGGACGATCAACAGTCCCGGCACCAACCATCCACCTGCGAATAGGTCCTAGAGAAATTACCAAGGTAGACAGACTTCGGATCCTCGGCTTGCACTTACAAAAGGACGGGGGTGGAGGATACGCCATACAGAACCTACAACACACGACCAAGCATATCTTGCGCATGATTCAACGAATTACCAGCAGGAAGAGGGGACTCAAGGAACAGGACCTTATCCGACTAGTTCAGGCTCTGATTGCGAGCCGCATTGCATACTCGGCACCATATTTAAATTTCAGTAACGCGGAAGTAGAGGTACTCGACCGGCTGATACGCCAGGCGTATAAGCAAGCGCTCGGACTCCGACCCGGAACGGTTACTTTTCGCCTCGAGGAGACAGGAGTGTACAACAACGCACAGGAAATCATACAGGCCCACCTGGTAAGCCAGAAGGAAAAACTACTACGCACAAAAGCGGGACGCTGCGTCTTGGAGCGCCTTGGATATTCCGTACGGGAGACCAGCGCACTGACCAAAATACCAACACGAATACAAGAAACTATGCACGTCTCACCGATTCCCAGGAACATGCACCCAAACTTCCACATCGGACGGAGACAAGCCCGAGCGCAGGCGCTCGCTAGAAAGTATGGAAACCACCCCAATGTCTTGTACGTAGACGCGGCCAGCACCGCAAGAAGCACGGCATTCGTCACCAGCGTAGTCGACAATCACGGGACCGAAATTGATTGGTTACAAAAGTAAGCGCTGCGGAGGCAGAGGAACTAGCGATAGCGTTAGCCATCACGACGAGACCGCACTGGGATTGCGTCATAGTTCTGACGGACTCTCAGAAGCATGCAGAAATTATTCCAGGGCCAAAATTTTTAGTGCTGCACATCGCATTCTGAATGGAGCGCACCAGCTGCCACCATACATACAAATCGTGTGGACTGCGGGGCATGAGTCCTTACGCGGCAATCAGCAGGCCCACGCCTACGCCCGAACGCACGCACACCGGGAGCCGCGAGATGACCGCGCCGAGCAGTTCCTACCAGAGCCCATACCATTAACGTACACGCACATCCTACAACACTATCGCCTTTCACGAAGAACACTACCCCCACCGCATAATGCTCTGACGCGAGAGGAAGCCGTAACATGGCGAAAACTCCAAACAAACACATATCCACATTTGAGTCTTTACCAGGCCATACACCCTGCGCTGTATTCCTATAAATGTCCACAGTGCGATCAATGTGCAACGCTTTACCACATGGTATGGGCTTGCGCAAACACACCACAGCTCACACCCATAACCTACCCCACCACACGGCAATGGGCCGGAGGCAGCGCTGTCCAGCTCCGACTCGACGGACCAGCTCAACCTGGTCAACCGAGCGAGAAGGGCAGCTAAGGCCACTGGACTCCTGGACTGAGGGGACCACCCACTGCAGTGCAGAGGAGCTACCTACGCTCGCGTGCTCTTTTGATTAAAGTTTATTCTCTCTCTCTCTCTCAAAGTGCGCAGCGATTCAGCTTGATCGCTGCTCTCGTGGACTTTTGCCCACGACAACAACTTGGAGTCAACGGCAGTACAAGGTCTACATCAGTGAAGCTGGGGCGAAAAGCAGACTACCTTCATTAGAATCCAAATTAGAAAGCCTTTCTGTTCTCGACTGAACTAACTGAATGTGCGACTGAGGTAGCGCAATTAACAAAAGTTGTATTATCGCTTGAGATGCGTGACTTAGAAAGCCATTCATGCAGATCAAATCTAATCCTTTTACGGGATTCCAGAGGACGCAAAAGAAAATTCTGACGCCCTCGACGAACAAGTTAATGAAACAATTGTTAAAACTATCCTCAAAATTGATCCTGTCCAAATTGAATGGATACGTAGACTGTGTCGACCCGACGCTGCAAAAGCTAGACCGGTCATACTGAAATTGCTGAACTTTTGAGATAAAAGCAATATACTTAGGAACTGCGGACGACTTAAAGGTTCCGCATTCTCGATTAGGGAAGACTTCTCGCCGCGTATAAGAGCCGTCAGAAAGCAATTGTGGCAATGCTCAAGAACATACAAAGAAGCGGGTGACAAAGTATCTGTAATCTTCGATAAAGTAAAGGTAAACGGCATGCTACATCGGTTGGATGAAGAAAGCAACAGTATCGCAGCGCTCTCCGATGTTCCTTTAGTTCGACGAATGCCTCAAAAAACAACCAAGCCGAAACCGCGACACTTCGTCCTCGCCGAGTACGAAAGAACAAATAACTTTGGCAAGCCTAAATGCTCGTAGTATGTTGAACAAAGCTGACTCAATAGAATGCCTGCTGTTTGACATGAAACCAGATTTTTTAGGAGTAACCGAAACATGGCTATAAAACAATATAATGGACGTTGAGATAAATCCCCCGAATTACGCTGTTGCATGCAAAGACAGACAAACATGGGGTGGTGGCGTACGTTGCCTTATACATTAATAAAAAAAAATACATTTCACTGTGCTACCAGATGTAACCAATGTAGAAGCAATATATTGCAAACTGTTCTATAGGTCATGCGCAGTCGTAGTCGGGTGCATGTACCGCAGTCCTACCAGTCTCCCCGAAACAATAGCGTCCCTGCATTTATACTTAAAACACCACGCTCAAAGGGCTAAACTAATCTTGATGGGTGATTTAAACCTGCCAGACATTGACTGGAAAACTCTGAGTCATCACTCTGAATGCGCAGATATACTTATGGATATCATGTTGCAGTTTAACCTCAGCCAAATAGTAACAAGTCCCACACGTGTTCAAGGAATCAGTTTGAATATTCTTGACCTAGTGTTTCTAAGTGACAACTTCCCGGCCGACAAGACCACAATAGATATATTAGAAAGCATAAATTGGTCCTTGGCTTTATTCCGGTTAATAAAAAAAACTTTGATTTGCCAACCGCGTATTACTCTCCATGACTTTAACAAAGCTGACTATACAAGTATATTCGACCATCTCTTTTTCGAACTCTCGTCATTTACTGAACTTTCATGTGACGATACAGTAGATGTCGAAAGGTTGTGGCAGAGGTTCATATCGGTCGTTTCATATTATATCACGCAATGTGTCCCAACAAAAACCAAAAAGGTAAGGAAATATAACCCGTGGATAACGAGGGACATTATTAATGCCAATCGGAAAGTTAAGAAGCTCAGAAAATCCCTAAATTTACAATAAACCCCTATAACAAGGGCAGTACTCACCGATGCCATTAATAGTACTAAGCTAAAAATGAAAAACGCTCAACATAATTGCTCCAACAAGCTCAGTAATTTTATTAGAACATCCCCTGCAAAATTCTGGAAATATTTAAGCGACGAAGAACAAATCGAAAGCCAGACGCCCGAAGAGGAAAGCATAAAAACAGCGAATAGTATGAACAATTATTTCTGCTCTGTATGTACACATGATGACGGCAACGTGCGATGTGTTGAATCCCAGTTCACAATACCATTTCCTTCAGCCAACTGTAACGAACAATGTGTATTCAACTTGCTCATAAACCTAGATACACCTAGATGGCATACCCAATGATTGTCTCAAAAGAGATGCTGAAATAGTTTCAAAGTTTTTGTGCATAATTTTTAACTATGCTTTATTGACAGGTACACTTCCTAAAGAATGGAAGAAGGCAAAAAATAATTCCAATATATACATCAGGTTCAGAAACAAATCCCTCCAATTATAGGCCCATATCGTTGAATTGTACTGTTTGTAAGTTACTTGAGCATATTATACTCAAGCAGATAGTAGACCAGCTAGAAGAATAAGGTATATTATCGCTTTTTCAACACGGCTTCCGCCACGGCTTCTCAACCGTAACTCAGTTAGTGTAACTGGTACACGATTTAGCCTTTAGCATAGATAACTAAAAAACAAATATATCTAATTTTTCTCGACTTTTCTAATGCATTCGACCGTGTATCGCACAAAAAAATAATTCATAACCTAAAGTAACTTTAGGAGAAGGATCTGTAATAAATCGAATTAATAATTAATTACCTGACCGACCGCACCCAATTTGTTGAAATAACAAACTAGTCTTAATTACAACTAACGCTACTTCAGGCGTACCTCAAGGTAGTGTCTTGGCTCCCGTTTTATTTCTAATTTTCATCAATGACTTGCCTACTAAAATTAAGGTAAAGATACGACTATTCACAGACGACTGTATTTTGTATCGCGAAATTAATTCAGAAGCAGACCACATCATACTAAACAGCGTCTTAGATGACGTAAGCAAGTGTTGCACTGGTTGGCAAATGAATCTGAGTTTACATAAAAGCGGTCTCCTTCAAATAAAAGAAACACATGATCTGTGTACCATTGCCGAGTAAATGATTGTGTATTACCTTCAGTAAAACACATATCTGAGACTATAACATAACGCATGACCTTCGATGGACACTTCCCATAGAGCAGGTAACTTCAAGTGCTTATAAACGTCTTATGTTTAAACGACGCCAGCTCCGCTCGGCTCCTCCTGACATTAAACTATTAGCCTACACTACCTATGTAAGAACAAGTTCAGAATACGGCAATATTTTGTGGCTCCTGTATACTCAACAAGATACTAACAAACTAGAAAGAATACGAAGCAAAGTGGTTAGGGTTAGCTGTAATAAATACAGACAATCCGATTCCCCAACACAGTTTTTAAAAACTGCAGGACTTTGGCCACTGAAATACCGAGCGAAATTCGCTAGAATGAAAGTTCTGTACCAAATAATCAACTGCCAGATTAACACTGACCCGTCCAAATATGTATCCAAATCTACAGCCAGGAAAACTAGACAAAACCATGACAAAAAGCTAACAGAATATTCTTTTTACCCTGA
Organism: Dermacentor silvarum; assembly: GCF_013339745.2. Classification (NCBI taxonomy): domain Eukaryota; kingdom Metazoa; phylum Arthropoda; class Arachnida; order Ixodida; family Ixodidae; genus Dermacentor; species Dermacentor silvarum. Next base: position 84,446,045 of record NC_051154.1, on the reverse strand, counting down.
ATGTTTTCGAAATTCTTTTTTCCTCTTGCTACTAGGGAGTGGCACAGCTCGGAGCCTTCTGTTATTAAACTTACAACTCTAGATTTATTTCTGAAAGCGGCGAAGGACTGCATAGACAACGAATTTTGTATCTTAAATTTTGTTCAACCTGCTTTGAAATCTTACCATTTGTTTCATTTATTTGAGATGTTTCGTGTCTATTGTGCTGTTCATATTATACGCCTATTCTTGTATATTATTCTTGTACATGCCCCTCCTGCTATGATCCTGCATAGGATTGGCAGTATATGAAATACATTTAAAAAAAGTACCAAGGCTTGCCTGCATAGTCGTTATACTAGCGTCGTCGTCATGACGCTGTCGTCTTCGCACCATGGTTGTCGCCATGACGTCATATTCGCCATGCCGCCGCCGTAATCGTGTTGTTGTGACGTGTAGTTAGGGAACTTTCCATTAGGATTTCAAAAATCTTGTAGAAAGTTGGAGGCGTTGGGGAGTAGTCTGTGAGTGCCTGCTACGACAGTAAATCTGTTCGGAGCTGGAGAAATGCTCAAGTTTGTTGATTTTTTTTCCTTCTGGCATCACTGATCGCTCTTGTAAAAGCAAACGCTTTGCCTGTTCCTTTTCCCTGACTTGCACCATCGCACGAACTGTGTCTTGGCTCTCTTACACTACATTCTTCAAACAAAAATTTTGACTCGCCGAACATAGAATTACTTGTACAAAACACTCCTACCCTTCGCCATAATTCACGCAAGAACTGCCAATTAAGCCATAAAATTATGTCATCAGAAACTTGAGCGGAGCCTTATCCCAATGCCCGGGAAGATATATTTATACTGAAACAATTCGGTAAACTCGAATCTTTTAAAAGATGCAAATATGATAGCCGCAACACCACCAGTACTGTATCAAGATTGTCGACCGAATTAGAATCCTTCGGTAATAAGATGGAAGGCCCTGCTAGTGGGCCCCAGGGAAGATTTCAATCAAATTACTTCAGCGGTCACCATTCCAAGATCAGCGTTACGCTTACTTAATTTTAATCAATGTTACTTCGTTTATGTGCACCACCCTTCGTGCCGCGTCTCGAGCCGACTCAGAATTTTGTTTTTTTCGGAACGGGAACAGTGACAAAATAAATGCCAGAAAGCACGCTAAACAGCATTTACGCCCGTTTCGCTGGCGCTTTCTTTTTTCAGTAACGCGGTGACATCGACCCATGTCCGCTCGAGACATATCGATCGCAACGTCAGATGTATGTACGCAGCCTTCTAATACGGTGTCTTGGCGGCATATGTCAGTAAAGTATGCGCTGCCCGCTTTTCGCTTCGCGCGAAAGTCAGACAGCTTTGCTAAGAAGCAAGCGAGATGCATCAGAACAGGCAGTTGGCATATTTTGTTTAGAGTAACAAAAAATCCAGCAGAACCCATCTCCTGATGGCTGTCGACGCTAATGCGATTAGTATTCAAGCAGTGTGGCGAAACACTGAACTGCCACCGCCGAAACGCGCTGTTTATGAGACGTGTACTGCAGTCGGGCTGTCCCCCTCCTTTTGCGTGGTCTCTGAGATTGCAGTGGTGGCACGCAGGTTCGTGAGCCGTGTGGCCGTGTGCTGCTTTCGCGCTTTCCTCAGGACATGCTGTGTCATCTAAAGGTGCGCCTGCGAAGTTCGCCCAATGTCTGCCTCCTTTTGCGTGACCTCCAAGATGTGTGGCGCACCGGTGCATCCTAATAACGCTGAGAATTAACCCCTCGCGGCCGGCGGGCATTCGTGGCGCAGCGCGTGGCCTCAGACTGCACTGGTGGCGCGCCGTGTGCCGCAGACGGGCTCCTTTAACGCGCTTCCCTCTGGACACGCGGCGCCTTCTAGCGACGCGCCCGCCAAGTCCGCGCGAAGTCCCCCTCCGAATGTGTGGTCTTCGAGATGTGAGCTAACGAAGAAATTAACACCCTGCTGCCCGGAGGCTTTCGTGGCGCAGCGCTAAAGCGCCGGGTTGCTGTGCTTGAGGAAACCGTGTGACGCGGGTTTGATTCTGCCTATCACTGGAAAATCTTGAAGGGTCCTTCTTTTTCTCATTCAAGAGCAGCGTAAAGAGGCTAAATAGACCCAAATTGGCTGAAGTAGGCTAAGACTGTTATTCGCATTAAGGGAACACAGGGCTTCTTGCAGGAGCTACCTAGGGGAAAATCAGGTGATAGCAGTGGACAGTGATGTGAACCGCGCTACTACGTACGAGTCCCGTCACGCATACCTCGGTAAAGACGCCACTCGTGAAGCGGGTACAACCTCTTTTGAGCAAGGTGGACAGATGGTCAAATTTTGTAGGCCGCCGTCAGAGAACGCAGTGATTCAGTTTGATAGATGCTCACGTAGTCTCTAGACTTTTCAATAACCAAACTTGGCGCGCAAACATTTTTAGCATAGAAGCTGTAAGAAATTCAATGTTGCGGTCTAGAAAAGGTATATGGGGAGCTGAGGCGCAAACATTAACATTTTCTCTAATGTGAAACACTTTGCTAATCTCATGTGCCTCGTTATCATGCTGGTGCGATCAAAGATAAGCTTGCTTCATGATTAAATAAACGGGGCAGGTGTACAAGTGTATACTGCGCTGTTGCAATCTCTCAGCACATGGCAACAGCCATCGTGTTGGAATTTCCTATTTAATCCTTGTTCTTGACAATAAATTCACACTTGTTAGTCAGTTCTTGTCCTGTTAATCTCCTCTTCGTGTGTTGCCTTGTTTCTTGCGTTGTTAAATTTGTAGCGCCCATCGACGCTGCTATGCGGGGACGCTAAGGTGCGCGCGCTCGGCCGGCGCTTTGAGGCCGGCTGCGGATGGCGAGGAGAATAAAGTTGGGCGGCGCGTGCTAGCGGCGCAAGCACGGCACGCGCCAGTCCGTTCTAAAAGCCTGCTGAGCTGGTCTCCTTGTTCTGGCGCTCCGCTGCGACCCCTCGGTTCCGGACAGTGGTGACTCCGGCATAAGAGATGACCTACCCCAGCAACCTCCCGCCCTCACGTAACCGTCCGCCTGACGCTACCTCGCGTCCACGGGACGTCGCAGCTCTACAGCTCCACCTGCCCACGTTCTGCCGCAAGAACCCGCAGCTTTTGTTCGCCCAGGTCGAAGCCATCTTCGATCTGCAACACATCACCTCGGAGGTTTCGCGGTTTCGCCACTTACTTTGCAACGTGTCTTCTGAGGTGGCTCAAGAAGTGGCAGACGTTATCTCTGCACCTTTGAGTGATGCCCCGTACCACCTCGATCATCGGACCACAGCATCTTTGTGCATCCGGACCTTGCGTCTTCATCCTACGTGTTCCTTCGACGAGATGCTGTAAAGGCACCTCTTACACCATCCTATACGACGGACCGCACCATGTCCTCCACAAGATGCAGAAGTCCGCCACCATCCTATTAAATGGTCGCGAAGAAGTCGTTTCGTTAGACCGCCTCAAACCGGCCTACGTCGAGACGCCTCCCAATGAGCTCCCTGCGGATGTCGCCGACACACCCGTCTATCTGCTTGACACAAGATAGCCTCATCTCCGCCTCGCCGTCAAGTGCATTTCGCCGTCCCGTCTGGGCGGGGGGCCCTGCATGTAGCGCCCACCGACGCTGCTATGCGGGGACGCTATAAGGTTGGTGCTCTCGGCCGGTGCTTTGGGGTCGGCTGCGGATGGCGAGGAGAATAAAGTTGGGCGGCGCGTGCTAGCGGCGCAAGCACGGCACTCGCCAGTCCGTTCTAAAAGCCTGCTGAGCTGGACTCCTTGTTCTGGCGCTCCGCTGCGACCCCTCGGTTCCCGACAAATTCATTGGCACTTCTTCGCTCGTGGGTCGGCCGTCAGGCCCTCCAACGCATTGCTCACGCAAGTGACACCTGCGCTGTCTATTGTTGTTGTTGTCGTCGTTGTCGTCGTCTTCGTCGTTGTTGTTGTTAACCTGAATGTCCTCGATCCATGCCCATTCCTTGTCGAACTGTTCCGGTCTTCTTGTTCTTCGTTGCCATCTCCAAATCATCTTCCCGCTCTACCTCATGTAAATGCGAGCTTCGTTTAACAGATGCTTGGCAGTAAACAACGTTATCATTGATGACGCACTGCCACCCATATCGTTATTTTACAGGATAGGATAGGATAGGAATAAACTTTATTTGTCCAGCGGTTAAGGCTGTTGGTGCCTGGGGATAGGCTGCCAAGGGTCCATCGCCGGAGAAAAATCTTTCGAGATCATCGGCAATGGCCCTGGCCCGCAGGACAGCCCACTCCTGGTTATTTTACAGACACCGACCTAGTATTTGTTACATGAGCTATGTGAGTCGCGAGCATATTGATATTTCAATTCGCAGGATGCGTGACCCATATTTACAAAACGTCTCCTACACGAGAGCAGTTTGTGACTGGCGATCGTTGCGGCGATCGCCTCGCTATATCACATCGTGAGTGATGGATGCCAGAACGTGACTGGCGAAAGCCTGAACGCCGTGCCAATGAGGGAGCGCTTTTGTGCAAAGGTAGTTTTATAAATACGGGTGCTTGTTCGACTTGAAAGGTCAACACGAAACTTGCAGGTCTACTATTCTTCTTTGCACAAAAGGTGATTTGGCCGTACGCGCTAACTTGCCTAACCAATTACATCTTCGTCAATCCCCAAACCATCCTTCATAGAAGTGCGACTGCACAAAGTTAACAAAGTTAACATTACCTCGAGTTAACATTCTGGCTTTACAGTATACGGTACTGAATAAAAGCTGGAGAGAGTGTGCAAGGAGTGCATCACCTGTTGTCCCCAGTTTATTAGCCTTCATGGCTCCGTTGCGGCGAACACAGTTACTAGTACGGACAACTACTTCTGAACACTGAACAACCAAGTGCGCAACAGTAACATTTATTTTTCGGGAACAAAAAAAATGTTTATTTATTTATTTATTTATTTATTATTTATTTATTTATTTATTTATTTATTTATTTATTTATTTATTTATTTATTTATTTATTTATTGCTACGATAGCATATGTTGCCGCTAACAATCACAGATTCTCGTCCACTGAATGCTTGTCCAGAAAATGGGAAATTGACCGTTTTCGTCGTCAAAAAGCATTATCATTATTTGATTTGAAAACATATACACAGGAAAGTTAAAGCGAGGAGCGAGGCTGCCAACTGCCACCGGAAGGGGCATAACGCCTGCCTACTCTTCAGAAAGGAGGAGACAAACATAGAAATGGAAGATGGGAAGGAGTGGAGGAAAGAGAGAGCGAGATGACAAATCTCAAAGAATAAAGTAGAACACACAGTAGGGCCCGTCACTGCAAGTCACGCTACTAAATGTACAATAGAATAAATAGTTTCTGGGTTACAAACGTGCCCCTATGAGCGCGATCAGCCTGATCGCGTCGAAACGCACAACCACTTGGGTATAAACATTCATCTAGTGTGGTACACCGCAGCCCAAGGAGATGATAGTCCCTCACTAGTGACATGCGCTGCGCACTGAAAGCGGGACACTCCAATATAAGGTGCTGAAGTGTCTCGGAGCAACCGCAAGACGTACACGATGGACTGGCCACAAGGCCTTGTCTGTATAAACGTTCGCACACGTTCACACAGCCAACCCTGAGCTCCAGGAGTCGCGCTCTTGCGCGACAAGGCAAGCCTCGACCGCGAACACTGGGTAGGTGGCGACGAATCAGCAGACGAGTGTCATCAAGCTTGCACAAAATTTCAGGGCAATTGGCACAGTCGTTATGAGTGCAAGTTGAATCCAGCCGATCAGCCTCTTCATTTCCGGCGATCCTTACGTATGAAGGTATCCATTGGGCAACGAGAGATATCCCACGTGATGAAATTTTGTTGGCAGAGTCAGTAATGCTGCGCACAATTGGGCAATCAATATGATTGTGTTGTAATCTGCTAAGTGCAGCGCGGGAGTGCGTAAGATGACAATCTTCGATGTGATTAACTCCTCTTCCACGTATTTCAGTGCAACATTAATTTCTGCTAGCTCGGCAGTTGTTGACGAGGCTGGATGGGGTATACGAAACATACGTCGTACTTCAGTCGAAAGGCAGAGAAAAGCAGCAGAGGCGCCTTGACCGTCGCTGCGTACAGATGCATCTGTGAATATTTGAAGATATTCGGAACTCTTTGGAATATGTGCGACTGAGGCAATTGGATATAGCCGAAACATGCTTATCAGACTTTTTGTGTGTCAGGGATTGTGAGGTAAATGGGGAATACGTGTTTGGTGATATATTTCGGAGGCGGAGGCGTAACTGAAGCATCATGTTCGGAAATATCAGCAATGTTCATAAATAATGCCATCATTTTTCCCATGCGAGGAAAACGGGCGCTGAATCTGACGACCAAGGAGCGATTGGCCATTCGATGCGCGGTGCATACGATCAATATGATATAGAGCTCTCTGGTCTGCTTGCAACCTCAGGGGTAACTGATGCGCTTCAGTGAGTAATGGAACGGATTGCGCCTCACGAGGTAATCCCAGCATTAGTCGAAAGGCAACGCGATGATCTCGTTCCAGTTGGGCCATCAAACTAGGTGATACGTTCCGGACTGGTAACGCGTACATCATGCCTGAGAGTGCAGACGACTGGTACACCTGCAGAGCCGTTGTTTGGTCGCAGCCAGCACCTCTAGCAGTCAAGGAGGCCACATACTTAAGGAGGGATTGCGATTTGCGCCATACAAATTTAACGGCAGGACGCCAAGAAATGCGATCATCCACAGTTAAGCCCAAATACGGTGTTGTCGCACACAGCTTATCGGCGTTTCATCAAGGTACAGTCGGCTCATTGTTCGATGAGCGCGTTGTTTAGGGTGGTATGCTATTGCAGCCGACTTAGCAGGTGATATCTGCAGGCCAACTTCACCCAAGTACTCCGAAGTCGCGTTCAGAGCTCTTTGCAAGCTTGCACGAAGCCGCGGGCCAAGGTGAGAAGGGCCGCTTATCCACAGAGCAATATCATCTGCATAGATAGCTATGCTCACAGGGAAGTCACAGTCCCGAGGCAAGCGACGTGGAAAAAGCATGACGCTGGCGCGTACGAGTAGTTAATGCCGGTTAAAAATTTCATACAGCACAACGCTTCTACATGAAGACAAATCACTTCAATGACTTAACTTATAGGATATTATCTCACTTGTGAATACCGCGCAAATAGTAGAACAAAACAAGAAAGGCAACAACACAGTCGCACAGTGCGCTTGTGTTGGCTTTCTCATTTGTGCACTATTCGTAGGTACAGTCATGAGCCAACTCGTCTAAAGGTATGCGATAGATTCTCAGTATGGGCCTAATATGGCTTTATTCCGGAATCTCTGCGGGTTCGACGACATTTTTTTATGTTCCGGTTGACATTCACATTACCGACACATATGGGCATTTTACGCAATTGTTGCTCACCCAGTAACACATGAAATGCGTAGCGCTGTTATCTAAGCTAGCCCTTTTTGAAATAAAAACATACAGGCAGTCTATATTTCAAATCCAACACGGATAAGCAACGCCTTTCAAGCGAAATTCAACACTACAGGGTACGTGTTTGTCCGTAAAAAAAAAGAAAAAAAAGAAAAAAAAACTTTTCCTTTTTTTTGTGTGTGAAAACATTGCACCGACCAAGACAATTTATTTTTTTCTGGTCTAGAACTAAGGAAAAAAACGGTCGACTCAAGCTCTTTTTCCAGATAAACGAGGGAAAATGCAGAGCCTCTGGTATAGTGGGAGTGGAAAAGAGTGCAGTGGCGTTTATCGATCTTGAGTTTCGCCGCAAAATTAAAGAACTACCATAAACAAGATCGTAAGCTGAGTCGCTTACAAGTCCTGCAACGACAAATGTGGATGTGGAATGTATGTTTTATTCTGTACTATATAAAATATCCGATAAACCATGCTATTCTCAAGATTTGCGCTCAAAAAAAAAAAAAAAAAAAACCTGTGCTTTTTCAGTACAGCCTCAATGGTGCTTGTCTAAATCGCGTCAAAAGTGTTCAATATCTGCGGTTAACATTTACTAAATCATTAAAGTGGAACGACCCGTCGCGGTGGCTTAGTGGCTATGGTGTTGCGCTGCTAAGCACGAGGTCGCGGGATTAAATCTCGGCCGCGGGGGCCGCATTTCGATGTGGGCGAAATGAAACGAGCGCCTGTGTCCGTGCATTCGGGCACGTTAAAGATCCCCTGGCGGGCAAATTATTCAGGAGTCCCCCACTACGGCATGCCTCATAATCAAATCGGGTTTTGGAGTGTAAAAACGCCAGAATTCAATTACGATGGAATAAGCATATGATATTCGAGGTGCGATAGCGTTCAAGCAACTTTGTTTTCTGCGTCAAAAGTTAGGCGCTGCTCCTCATGTTAAATAACAGCATACAAGACTTGAATCAGGTCTACATTACAGCATCCGGGCACCAACATTATCTCATGGATAATTAGAAAAATAAATAAAAAAGAAAACGCTTCGCTTTATCTTAAAATACTTTCCGGCATGAAAGTATGACCACTCTTCGAGTACAAGTCGACATACGTACCTTGAGTTCGCGGCGACTTGTTGCTTCTATAAATTCTTCTACAACTTTTTCATGAAAGCATACATCGACAAATAAAGTACCTGAAGCCATCTGCACCGTTAAATAATTTGCACCCTTAAAATAAAAAAGGATCTAAATTGACCTGTAACTCACACCCTTACACCTTTTTAATGTAAGGGTGTGAGTTATAGATCGCTTTAAGGGAGTAAACTATTTCACAATGTGCTCACCGTTCAGCCAAAACAATTTACAAGTGCCTGCGACCAATTTGTCTCGGTCTGATATTTTGAAGTATTCATTTTCCCCGAGATATGTAGAACAGGCTACGAGGTGACATTGTGGATCGTGATTCTGTTTATACATTTACTGATAAGTTAGAAGAATTTGCCTTCTTGCTTTAGGACCGGTAGGGTACGATATAGCTAGTATTGCCCTGTGTACCCTTCATACCCTGTATTTTATGAGGCTCACGAGCGCCACACGTTACTGTTATTTGCTAAGAAGCCTGTATTTTGTGCGTTCCCTCCTGCATGGATCTATAAGGTATCCGCAGTATTCATAAAATAATAAATTAAATGTGTACCTCGCCGCTACGCTCTTAATAGACCGATAACGGGATATTTAGACTCAATTTATTGTTTCATTAGTGCTACATATATATAGAAGGTTGTTATACAGAAAGGGGGTACCGCTGTTAGAAACTGCCGCGTCACCCTCTTGTTCTTAGTTGCATCAAAGTAAGAATAATAAAAAGGCGCCAATTGCGATTAGAAGCCAATAAAAAAAACGTTTACAGAAGGTATACAATGTTGAACCAGTAAAACTTAACACAACACATCTTAACACAAAACTGTATTTAATGAGTAACCGCAGGATATACGCAAAAAAAGAAATACATCTAAGTAGGAATAAAGTTTCCAAAGTTGCAATATAAGTTCTATGTGAACACTAATACGACGGTAAGTTGGTGAAGATTTTACATCAGCCGGGAAACTATTCCAAATTTTCCCAACAAGCAAAACCAGCAGTTTATTTGCAGTAGTTGCTGCGCGATCTTGGAAGTAAATACTATTCTGTTAAGAAAAACTAGTAATGTAATGAAGCAGAGGGGCCCCTTGTATGTGCTTGACTGAAGAGGAAGACAAAAACCGTGCCGGGATCGGGAGTGATACTCTTTATATATTTATTGAATGACTGTTCACTGAATCGTCTTAGAATTTACTCGCTTTAATTTATTCACCAAAATTATACATTTGCTAAATTATTCCCTTAGCACATATATAAAATCTGCCCGAACACTTGGCCGATCCCCGTGAGTGGGTATCTGCCAACACGTTAAGGTCATCAACATCGAGCACCGTGTTTACGGACAGCCCTTGCAGTGTCTTCCTGTACCTAACGTTCCAGCAACGTTGTCACGACAATAAACCTCGTCGAATTTGGTGGAGGTTGCTGAGATCATTCGCCTCCGTCTGGAGCTCCGCACTCGAACCCTGCCAACAATATCGCCCTGCACTATGCCACTGTCGTCTACGCCGGCGTCCCTCGTCAACGCGACCCACCCATTTTCAGTGGGACTGCCGAACACGACGTGGAAGACGGGCTCTCATCGTACGAACGTGTAAGTGCCCTTACCAAATGGGACGACCAGTCTAAGCCGACCCACGTGCCTTTCTACCTCGCCGACGTAGCCACACTTGGTTCTTCAAACACGAATCCGACTTTACAAGCTGGTCAGCGTTTAAGACCCCTTTTTGCTGAAGTGTTTGATCGCCCAGCTGTGCGTAAACTACGCGCTGAACAGCGTCTATACCAGCGCGCACAGCAGCCTGGAGAGACACTCCCCAGCTACATCGAGGTTGTTCTCGATTTGTGCAAGCGGGTAAATCCCAGCATGTCAGAGGATGACAAGATCAAGCATATATTCAAGGGCATCGAGGACGGCGCATGTTGCTGGCAAAAAGCCCCACCCATCCGTCCTCATTAACCTATGCCAGAGCTTTGACGAGCTGCGTCGCCAACGTTCCATCGCCCGCCAGAAAATTCCACACCCCGATTCCATCTCGAGCATCGCGGTTTCTACCGGCCTTCTGATCAACTCGACCCTCTCGCAGCATATCAAACATTTTATTCGTGGAGGTGGCCAGGCAGCTCAGCGCTGCTGCCTCACAGCGACGCACCTACGGCAACTTTGCCTCGAACGCTACAGCAAGTCATCCGGACTCAGATGCTAGCTATGCATTTCCGGTAATAATGCCTTTTCGCGCTTATCGCGCTTTGTCAGTGGTAAGAGCGACGGTCCACTCGCGTTATCAACGGGATCAGCCGGCCGTGAGCGGTGGATGATAAGACTAGTATAGAATAAGTCATAAGGCATCGCTACAAGATCGCGGCCCTGAAGCGCTTTCTGCAGCTCCTACACAACGCATATCACCTTTGAAACGCCCAGCTATGTACCATAATACGCCGCCACGCCTCCATTTTCACCGCGACGTCTTGGCACTGATCGCCGGTCAGAAACTCGGCGTTCCCCTTCCCCTCGTCGGCGTTCGCTTTCATCCCTGCGTCGTCGAGCTCCCACTGAAGAGGGAAACTGACTGGCGCAGTTCCTGAGGCAAGAACTGCAAATACATCGACGTTCTTAAGACCTCAATCTTCGCCGCAAAATGTTATTACCGTTTTTGTAGAGGGAGTACCCGCAGTGGCGCTAGTCGATACCGCAGCCACCGTTTACGTCATTCACGAGAACCGTTGTCGCTAACTACGAAAAGTGACTACAGCTCCATCGGCCTGGTGCTCGCCACTGCCAGCGCGCAGCGAATTCACCCTTCAGCTGTATGCACGGCCCGTGTCGTCATCAACGAAGTTCTGTATATAATCAAGTGTTTTGTCCTACCATCGTCCTCTCAGGACCTCATCCTTGGTTGGGATTTCGTACCGCATCATCATGCTGTCATTGACTGTTCGCGTGCAGAAGTGTCGCTTTTACCACTATGTGATTCACTGCTGACCGACTCTCCTCACTTTGCCGACAAACTCATTGTTGATGCCGACACAACCATACCCCGAGTCATTGATGGGTTGTCCTGTCGTCTGCTGCTGAATCTGACGCCCCTGCAGTGTAGTGTTCACGCCATCCGATGTGTTTGCTCAGAGCAAGGGCGTTGTTCTTCCGTTTTGCCGTGCTGCTATAAATCTGGGTCAACGCTGATGCTGGTCAACCAAATACTACCGTACCCGATCAAGCCTAACTGCGTGGAGAGACCATAGGATACATTTCAGGCGGTCGACTACTTGACGATCTCGATGTTCCTACCGACTCCCACCGTGGTTACGTGACCCATCGCTTCTGTCTCTAGACTCATCCACTACAGTGGGTTTGACAACGCCATCGACCCTGCTCTTTCTCAATCTCATCGCGCAACTCTCGCTCTCCTTGACAAGTTTTTCTCTTCTTTCGACTGTCATCCAACGTCATTGGGCCATTGCCATGGTGTTTCTCACACCATCGACACCGGTACCCACTCCCCTTTGCGACAGCGTACGTATTGTGTCTCCGCCGAAGAGCGCCGAGTCATCACGGAGCAAGTGGATTGACATGCTCAAACGTAGAGTCATCCGTCCTTCTCAAAGTCCTTGGTCTTCATCTGTCGTAGTGGTAAGAAAAAAAGATGGCTCCATTCGCTTCTGTGTCGACTACAGACTCCTAACAAGATAACGAGAAAAGACGTTTATCCGCTGCCTCGGATCGATGACGCTCTGACTGCTTGCAAGGCGCAGAATATTTCACTTCCTTGGATCTGCACTATGGGTACTGGCAAGTTCCAATGGCCGAACCTGACGGTTCCGAAAACCTCATTCGTACACCCGATGGCCTCTACGAGTTTAACGTCATGCCCTTCGAGTTGTGCAACGCGCCTGCTACTTTTGAGTGTATGCTCGATACCATCTTTCGCGGCCACAAATGGAAGACCTGTTTATGTTACCTCGATGACATCGTCGTCTTCTCAACCGATTTTCCGACACAACCTCGCTCGTTGCATGACATTCTGACCTGTCTCGCCTCTGCCGGCCTACAGCATCAACCTCAAAAGTGCCGTTTTGCTGCAAGCAAGCTAACCATCTTGGGTCACGTTGTCTCAAAAGATGGCGTCCTCCCGGACCCAGACAAGCTCCGCGCCGTTGCAGACTTCCCAACGCCCACGTCTATCAAAACCCTCAGAAGTTTATTGGCTTATGTTCCTATTTTCGTCGCTTCGTACGCAATTTCGCATCCATCATGGCTCCCTTGACAAGTTTACTTTCCGCCAGTAACGGCATACCATAGCAGCATGGTCACCTGAATGTGATGCAGCATTTCAGCAGTTGCGCCACTTGTTGACCTCACCTCCGATTTTTCGCCACTACGGCCCTGCTCCCACGGAAGTTCACACAGACGCCAGCGGAGTTGGCCTTGGTGCGGTCTTAACGCAACGGAAAGCTGTCTGTGATTACGTCGTCGCTTACGCAAGCCGTACTCTCAAGAAAGCAGAATTAAATTACTCAGTCACAGAAAAGGAGTGCCTAGCGATCATCTGGGCACTAATGAACTTTTGCCCATACCTTCACGACCGTTCTTTCGCCGTAGTTAGTGACCACCACGCCCTTTGTTGGCTTTCTTCCTTGAAAGACCCGTCGGGACGCTTGAAACGTTGGGCGCTTCGCTTGCAAGAGTACGACATCCGCGTCATGTACCGCTCCGGTCGCAAGCACTCCGACGCTGATGCGCACTCCCGCTCCCCATTGACGCCTGTTTGGCGTCTTTGTCAGCTTCCTCGTCCACCCAGTCACTGTTGACCATCACTGACATGCTCACAGAGCAGCGCACTTGCAATGTTACTTGACTACCTTGCCGCTCCGTCTGATGTCCCTTCGACACGAGCACTGCGTCGCCAAGCAACCCACTTTTCCGTGCAAGACAACATTCTATATCGCCGCAACTATATGCCCGACGGTCGGAAATGGCTCCTTGCTATACCTCGTCATATGCGCGTCTGTTCATGCTGATCCCCTAAGCGCCCATGCCGGCGTCCTCAAAACTTACACAAGGTTGCGTCAGCGCTATTATTAGCGAGGCATGTACAACTTTGTACAAAAGTACATTCAGTCTTGTACTACATGCCAACAAGGCAAGACACCTACACAGCGTTTCACAGGACCGTTGCAGCCACTACGATGCCCGGCTCATCCGTTCGACCACGTCGTCATCGACCTCTACGGCCCGCTTCCATGCAGCGGGTGTGGAAATCGGTGGATTATTGTCGGCGTAGATCATCTTACTGGCTACGCTGAGACTGCAGCTCTGCCGGCAGCGACCACCGGTGAAGTTGGAATTACATCCGTCGCAATTTTCTTCTTCGCCACGGTGCTCCACGAGAACTACTGAGTGATGGGGGCCGTGTCTTCTTGTCGGAAGGCATCCAAGCCCTTCTCGCTGAGTGCAGGATCATTCACTGAAACTCGACCGCGTACCATTCCCAAACCAATGGTCCGACCAAACGGTTCAATCGCACACTTGGCGACATGTTGCGGATGTATATTTCATCCGACCACTCCAACTGGGACACCGTACTCCCCCTTTGTTACGTTCGCATATAACACCGCGACGCAAGCGACTACCGGCTTTTTCGCCCTTTTTCTTGTGTGTATGGCCGTGAGCCTTCATGCCCTTTGGACCCATACTGCCGTTCCAAACTGAAGCTACAGAGTATACTCTGCTTTCCGAAGTCACCAAGTATGCTGAAGATTGCCGTCAGCTCGCACGTGCCCTGACTAGCGAGACTCAAGAACGTCAAAAGACACGACATGACCGTACTCATCAACCACCACACAACTTTGGTACTGGTTCGCTTGTTTGGCTTTGGATACCAGCCCACGTTCCTAGCCTCTGATCCAAAGTCCTGGCGCGTTATCATGGTCCGTACCGTATCATCGATGCCACTTCACCGGTCAATTACATCGTCGAGCGATCACAGTGTCACCAAACCTGCGTCGTCATGGGCGAGAGACAGTATACATGTCAACCGCTCTGAAATCGTATTACGACCCGCTAATATTATCTGCGCCCTGAGTCGCCAGGATGGCTACGCTTCGCTCCCAGGGCATTGTAATGAAGCAGAGACCGCCCCTGTGTATGTGCCGACTGAAGAAGGACCGTGCCGTGATCGCGAGTGAGCCCCGTGCTACGGACAGCCTTGCAGTGCCTTCCTCTACCTATATCGTTCCAGCAGCGTTGTCAACGACAATGAACCTCGTCGCAGTAGTATTAAATGAGGACTATTTCGGCCAATGACATAATTTAAATGTAGAATTTAAGAAGACGGAATGTAACGATGCCATGGTGCACCCAGATAATCTTATTTAGTAGAGGAGATTAAAGCAGTGAAAACGGGGGTAACATGAGAATATAAGGAGCCGATGCAATGACACGACAGCGTTATTTGGATGGGCGGAAATGGAGCTTATATCGCAGCGATATGTGCGAGGACCCATGAACTGTTACGATAATTTAGATGGCTATAAATGAAAGCATATTAAATTTCATGCTGTGGAAGCGGCCTCTAGCCTTTCAACGCACTTTGATGGCGTAGGCGGTATTCTTTTTAAATAACTTATTTTAGAAAGGAGTCTAATTCAACACCTCAAAATGAACACTCGTTAGAAAGTAGTATTAGGTTGGACACATGTACACTGGTATAACGCTAGATCGAGAGTTATTGTGTGCTGAAAACAATAAACTTTCTTTTCTGAGAGTTAATAAATAATTATTTTTTCGACGCCAACTGCTGATATTATTTAGTTCGTCATTTAAATGCTCAGTTAGTGTACATATATCATTGTGAGCAGTGTAAATAGCGGTGTCGTCTGCGTGCACAAATATGTTCTGTAGAAGTTAGGACAGTTTGGAACATCAATAAACATAGAGAACAGGAGGGAACAGGAGGGACCCCAGTATGGACTCCTGTGGAACGCCAGTGTTAATTGGGTTTGTGTCAGACAGTGCTCCTGAAAACGCAAACCTGCGGCTGTCTGCCGTATAAATAACTGGGTAGTAGTCCTAAAGATGGTTCATTTATGCCATAGGCACTTAATTTAGTATAGACAATGTTGTGATTAATGGAATCAAACACTTTCGTGTAATTAATAAAGACAGATCCTACGAATCCGCACCTATCGATGTCTGTTTTAATCTTGTCAGTGAGTGTGATTAAAGCTAGGTTAGTGGAATATTCCGGATAAAAGACCAAACTCCTTGGTGCTATAGCTTGAACTTATTCAAATAGTAAGAGAGGCGCTGTTTAATTAGTTTTTCTATAACTTCATTAAAACACGGTAAGAGAGATATAGGATTACAGTTTCTATTTATTATTTACAAGTACCTACAGGCCTCGCTGAGGCATTGTGTAGGGGGGGGGGGGGGGGCGATACACAGTAAGAACAAAGTAAGAACACATTGGGTTAACATCAAAGCCAGTAAGAACAAGCAGAACAAAATGAACAACAGCAAAAAATGTCCAAGTAAAAGGACTAGTGATAGTATGTCACATGAATAGGCAAGTTTGAAAAACAAAAGAAACTCAACAGCGTGTTGGACAGATCGAATGAAGCGCAGTGAAAGGACTACGCAGTTTACCGGTACTAGCTGGGATAACAAACAGAACCTAATGCAACAGCATCACTTTGGAAAAAAAAAAAGGGGGGGGGGGGGGATGCATGAAACATGGGAGCAAAGGACCAGCTAAGCATTATCAGTGAAATGGTTGATGAGAAGCTCGCGAAATTTGTCGTCATTACGCTGAAGGGCGATACTGTTTGGAAGATCATTCCACAGTCGTATGGCACGCGGGAGTGACGAGTAGTTAAAAGCATTAGTGGTGCCGTAAACACGGTGTAGCCGAAGTCATTGTGTAATCGGTACGATAAGTGAGAGGAACGTTGTAACTGTGCTAGCGGTGATCTAGTGCCAGTGACATATTTATGAAAGAGAGACAAAAGCGCAATGTCACGACGTAATGTTAATGGATGGAGTGAAAGTTAGAGCTTTAGCTGCGTTACACTGGACAAGTTGTTATAATTCCGCGTGATAAAACGACAAAGCCCTGTTCTGAATAGCTTCTAACTTCTGTGTTAAATATTTTTGGTGAGGTGACCAAATGGATGATTACGTACTCTAACTGGGGTCGGACAAATGTTTGGTAGGCCTGTTTACGTACGTGAGGAGTGGTGGATTTGTAGGTTGCGACGAAGATACCCCAATGATCTAGAAGCATTAGCAGAAATAGTAGTTATATGGTCGACCCAGGAAAGATTTTCTGTGAGGTGAACGCCTAGATATTTATACCATGTGCTTCTAGCCAATGTATTGTTATTGATGTTGTAATGAAAGAGCGAACAAACTGATTTACGGGTAAATGAGCTAATTTTACATTTTGAAATGTTAAGAGTCATTAGCAATGTTTTACACCAGTGTTAATGCGATCCAGGTCACTTTGGAGGGATTGGTGATCATCAGCACTTTTATGTAACGGTAAACAATGCAGTCGTCAGCAAATATACGTATACAGGATGATATGTTATTTGGCAGGTCATTAATGTAGATTAAGAATAGTAGAGGACCAAGTACGCCACCTTACGGCACCCCGGATGTAACATCGGAAGGAGGAGAGAAGTAATTATTGACAACGGTGAACTGCCAGCGGTTAGAAGGAAAGTTACGGACCCATGACAAGGTTAGCGAATCTAATTTAAGTGCAGAAAGTTTTGATATTAGTCGGCAATGTGCTACGCGATCGAATGCTTTAGAAAAGTCTAGGAAGATGCAATCTATTTGTAAGTCATCGTTCATGTTGTAATGAAGGTCAGTAGTGAATTCAAATAACTGTGACTCACAGGATGAGCCTTTTCGAAATCCATGCTGATTTGGGAAGAAGAAATGATTTGATTCTAGGTGATCGTAGGTGTGCGATGCGATAATGCGTTCGAGCATCTTGCAGCAAATGCATGTTAGTGAGAGGGGCGATAATTTTCGTGCGAATGTTATTACCACTTTTGAAAACGGTACTACCTTTCCTATTTTCCAATCAGTGGGCAGTTCACTTGCTGATAATGATGTTTGTAGATGTGAAGTAAGATGACGCTGGAAACTGAAGTGGTATTTTTCAGTATTTTGAATTTATTTCGTCGACACCGGAGGACGAAGACACTTTAAGGTTATTGATCAGGTGCACAATTTGCTAGTAAAGCTTTGTCCGCTTTTTTAGGGCAGGAATTATGTTAGTTTTTTTCATGTCACTTGGAAAAAACCGCCGTTTTGAAGATGAAATTGATAAGGCAACTGAATACTTCACATATGTTGTCAACAATTTCCTTAATGTGATACGAGAATATGGTGTCTAAACCAGGACTAGTACTTTTAAAATTCAGAATTGTGGTGCGAACTTCACTGGGTGTAGTTGGGAAAAGGCAAAACGAATATGAGGCCAAGCGCCATGCATGGCTGTCATCCGCGCCGGAAATATCAGGTACATGCAGTAGCAAAAAAGTTGGTGAACACGCATGCTAGATCTTTAGGATTTGTGAGTAAGCAGTATTTTTGTTGAATTTTCGTTATTGTACGTATTTAGTATCTGCTATTGTTTCGGGAATCGTTTCCAGTTCGAACTATTTGATTTTCTTAGCAAGTTTTCCTCACTTTCTTAAACAAACGTGCCAGTAAATTTCCCTCCTTATTGTACGAAAACCTAAGAGACTGATTTGTAAGAAGATGGTTTGTAACTTTGTAAGAAGGCTTCAGCATCATTCAACGTTGTAACACGAAGCCACTCTGAACTAGCAACCCTATGAATCGCTCTTTGTCCAACACAGTTCTGGTGTAGAGTTTCAACGATAGAATTGCGACGGCGAAAACTGAGGACAATCGGAAAGTGGTCTGTGATGTTTCCTACAATAAAAACCTCTGGAAGATCAAGCAGGTTTGTTAATGTATGATCGATAAGACCACTAGAGTTGTTAGTGACGCATCTAGTGCGAAGTTACAAAATCAATACCGTACCCATGAGAGATGTTAGTGTATTTGTTGTATTATAAGAGCACAGTGTTCATCCACAAGATTTATGTTTATGTCTCATTGCAGCTATGTTTGTTTTCATTCGAAACGGGACGGAATATCTAGAGCGTAGCAAACGTGCTCACACGAGATCTGGGTGACTGGTAGATGCAACCAAATAACTTGCTCCTCTTCGCCGGCATCTAAAATAAAAATAAATAAAAAAAGTCGCAGTTTCGCCGGAAAGGCGACGCATTCATTGCGATAGGAAATAAGTAGAGCTATCCGTTTTAAGGTAGTAGTTTTATCGACTGTATAAATTTGAACACATTCGCTTAATGACTGAAATTAACAAGCATGGTGTCAGCGCGCACCAGCAAACATGAAACACTCGTCTGACCGCAGAAACCGCTGTCAAACTCGCCGGCGGTGAGCGCCTTTGCATTCAGTATGCCGTCTATTGCTCTCACCGAAAACGAAATCAAGTATCTGGCTGTGAGGCAATAGGGGTTCATGCGTGACAAAATGCAAAGTTGATTTTTCATTACTTTTGCTCATGTGTAAAGTATACCTAGTTCTGGCGTTTTCGCAAATAAAGATCAGTTGAAGTCAGCGCCTGTGTTGTGTTCCTCCTTCAGTCCTCGTCTTTTGCGCTGTGCAGACATGTCGATATTGAATCACCAGCTCGCCCAAGCTTCCACTTTATCGATGTCTGGTTGTTTCTAACCATTTTCCCACCTATATACCGGCGTCACTGGGTAGTCCGTAGTAGAAAGGGTAGCGCATTGGGCTGCTGTTCTGAGGGAACAGGGTTCTCTCAGCGGATCCTCAATGAACCTCTCGCCAGTTGTGTCACTGAGTATGGGCCACTCAGTGTGCGGCAAGCGAGGGAACAATTAGCGTTCGCAGGCACAGGCGCGTCCCGTCTAGGAATTGAATTCTGGGGTTTCACGTGCCAACACCACGATTTGATTATGAGGCACGCCATAGTGGGGGACTCCGGATTAATTTTGATACACCAGAGGATCTATAACGTGTCCCAATGCGCGAGACACGAGCGTTCTTGCATTTCACCCCATCGAAATGCGGCCGCCACACCCGGGATTTGATCCACGACCTCGTGCTTCGCAGCGCAGCACAGCCGATAAACCATCGCGGCGGGTTTCTCGTCTAGGAGGTCACGCGCAGACTTCTCGGAAGTGCCAATAAATGCCGCAACGTGTCCAGAAAGAAGCGCAAAAGAGGAGCCACGTTGTCGCATGAAGCATTTCTCAGCATTCGCACGCACCGGTGCACTATGCATTTCGGACTCCACGCGCAGGCTTCGCGGTGGCGGCGCTAGATGGCAGCGAGTGTTTTTAGAGAAGCTCGAAAGAGGAATCCGCTGCAGTACACGCCTCACAGATAACTCGTTTCGACGGTGGCTATACGTTGTGTTGCTATGTTGCTTCAATGCTAAACGCAATACCGTCGACAGTCACCGTGAGATGGGTCCCACCGCTTTTTCTTCGGTACGGACGTGCCGCCTAGAATTGACACACGACAAATGCAACGTCGACATTGTTTTGTGTATATTGAAGTAAACCTTCGATGGTTCAACGCATAATGTGTGGCGGTGGAAAGAAGTACGAAGGGGCCACGGCTGCATATGTACGGTGCTGCTGCTGCCGCTGCCGCTGCCGCTGCCGCCGATGATGATGATGATTTATTGGCTTACCCTTTGAAACGGGGTGGTGACAAAGTCCCCTAGTCTGCTTGAGTTAATGACGTTTGATATACATGTTTTTTTATTCTAGCATATTTGTATACATCTCCTTAATATTTTTTTCTTTTCTCCAAACTTCTCTATCTACCTTGTACCGCAGCTATATACCTGCAACGGATCCGGTCGTATTAATCTTTTCCCTGCTTTCCCCCCCCCCCCCCCCAATACTCTAAAATTATCTTGCTTATCTCGGCTGCTGAGGGTTGATCCTTACGTACACTTTAAATCCAAGCGCTTCTGGAAAGTCTACATTACCTATTGGTCTCATTGGGTGAATCCCTTTGCATTCCATTGGGATGTGCTGAGTGGTCTCCGGATTTTTGCTGCAGCATATCCATGCCTCATCTTGTTACGAGTATTTGCTCAGGTATCTTTTTGTTTTAGGCAACACGCTCGACCCTCAAATAGCAAGGCACTGCACTTTATGTTAACGTAGTATTCACTTCTAATTTATTTCTTGTCATTCCTGTAAATCTCCATGGTCTTTTTCGTTCTATTTTTTTTTTTTTTTGCATCCAATTCGCTGTCTCTGTTTCTCTCACTACTTTTTGATGCCTCCTGGGTGTCTATTTACACTTTCAATTACCCTGTACTTGGTTGCCAACTTTCTTGATCTGTCGCTCTATTTGGTGTCCACGCTTCATGAAACGATGAAACGAAACGCTGCCTAGCGTCCGTCACTCTGGAGGTGCTGCAACCTTTCGTAGTTTTAAGAAAAGTTTTATTGTGCTGCCGCCCTCCGGGGGCTTCCACCAAAATCAATTTTTCGCTTCGCTCTATTGTGGCTGCCACGGCTGTAGTTTGGGAGTATTTGTATTTATTGCCACATGGGAACACCGCACTTTATAATCGGCATTCTCGCGCGTGTCGTTTCGAATATTGGGCGTCGGGACACTTGATTTCTACCTCGTTTCTTATCACTCAAAGCGTTACGGCGAGATCATCACCCGCATGGGTCTCCCGTAGGAGCGCGATTATTATTTGTGTACAGTCGGGCGCAAACCAGTCATGCAGCCACGCGTGCATCCCCTTTTACGAGACGCGCGAGAACTGATAGAATATCGTCTGGCAATCACACGATTGATTACTGCAAGTTTCTCACTTCGTTTTTCTGATGGGTGCGCACCACTGAATTTGCCTGCGGGCGCTCACGTGACATGTTTCGCTTTCGCTACGGCCACGCGTCCTCAGGCCTGATTCTCTAACGATCCACTTCATTTTCCATTCTGCGGACCCTGCGTCATTGGTTCTGTCATGCTCGGAGGCCGCCTCACCATCGTTTTGATGGGATTGCACATTCAGCTCGGCATATGACAAACATTCAGTGATAAGAACGTACAATGTACCCCCCCCCCCCCCCCCTGTTTGTAAACCTAGTTAAAACATAAAAATAGGTTGTGTGAATGTTATTTTGCTTGTAGAGAGAGACAGAGAAAGAAGGTAAAGGAAAGACAGGGAGGTTAACCAGCATTATCTCCGGTTGGCTACCCTGTACCGGGGGGGGGTAAAGGGATTCAACAGGAGAGAGAGAGAGAGAAAATATAAGTACAAAAAAAGGGGGAAAAAGGAAAGAAAAAAAAATCACACACACACACAAAAAAAACAGAACTGTTTCTGTGGGCATTGTCACGCAGTCTGCGAAGGCGTTCTAGTGTTGAAAAGTGTCAACGTCCCATCCTACGTCACACAGTGTAGAGTCACATTTGTCACTGAATTCGCTGTCTTTTAAATAACGCAGCAGTGCCTTCAAGGTGGCTCGCGCTGTTGTTCGTGTAGGCCAGTTACAAGCATGTTGATTTGCGTTATTAAGCGTTTGTCGAGTTGACCTATCGTGGCTGAGAGAGCTGCTCTCTGCGGGTTAAAACGAGGGCACTCACAAAGAAGGTGTGCGATTTTTTCGTTGCACCGGAAGAGCGTTCGAATCACAGTCGGTCAGATAGGCCGGTGGCTCGCAAGAAGCGCAGAAGCGCCGGCACGGCCCTTCTGTGACGTTGGGTCCAGTCTGTGGTGGAGAATTTTTTCCTCCGACAGAGGCCGGTCGTTCAATTGGTTGGACGCGTTGGTAAGAGAATGTCTTTGCGCACTGTACTGCGGGCAGTCGCACAATATATGTACAATTGATTTTCATTGCCGCAGTGGTCACAGGCTGCGCTGTCGGCCATTCTTATGCGGAACGCATAGGCGTTGGTAAACGCAATGCCCAACCATAATCTGCACAAAAGTGTTGCGTCTCCTCGGCGAAGCCTTGATGGTACTCGAAGGCTTAGAGTTGGGTCCAGAGAGTATAAGCGAGCATGCATGAAGTGCGATTCATTCCATTGTGACCTTGTGCGTTGGCGAGCGAGCACACGGAGCGTCTGTGCAGCGTCAGTCCTAGAAAGTGGGGGTCGTTTGTGATCTTCTTTATGAGCTGTGCGGGCAGCTTGATCGGCCCGTTCATTGCCGATAATTCCACAGTGACTTGGAAGCCACTGAAAAGTTATTCTTGCCCTATCTCAGTCAGGTTGTGTATTGCCTCGGCAATCTCAAAGACCAGTGCTCGTGTGGACCGCGGCGTAAAGGTGATAGTATAGACTGCAGAGCCGCCTTTGAGTCGGAGAAAATTGTCCATTTGTTGTCACTTGATCACTAATGAATTGCAGCGCGGCACAAAGTGCTGCGAGCTCTGCTGCCGTCGATGTTGTGACGTGAGACGTTTTGAATTAATAGTTGTGCCCATCGTTGGTATCACCACTGCCGCGGTAGAGCTTGTATTTTGCTTGTAAAATGCATTATGCTAGTTTAGTCATGTATTCAACACTAAACCATCTATAAAACTGCTCATTATTTTATTTCATTGTCGTTATTGTGACCTCAAAAATAATTTGCTTGTTTTTTCTTCTCCAAATAAGGCACTCAGAGAATATTTATTCTGTCGTAAAGATATGTGATCCTGGGGGGACGACACTTTTCGAAACAATGTGGCCCTAAAGGGTTAAATTACGCACCAAGGCTTTGAAAAAAGGTCGGCTTTAACATGGAAACTGTGGTTCGTATACTTTGGCTCCCGCACGCTCGCGCGCACGCAGGCACATACACACACCCATGCACACACAACACACGCACACACACTCGCAGGCACACACAAACACACGCAGACCACTTGTGTGTTTTGGTGCGCATGGTTCTGGTGCGCACACAGAGCGCGTGTGTGTGTGTGTCAAAACACGCTCGCGCCTTCGGAAGCGTCATGTAGGATGACACGTGCCATGTGCGAATGCACGAAAAAAAAATCACGATTTCTTCCGTCCTATAAATGTAAATAGTTTGCATAAAAAGGCGACGGAGCGACAATGAGTCCAAGCGATTTATTTCCATATGCAATTAGCAATGCAAAACGGTCTCTCTTTTCCCGCAAGTTTATAGAAACCTCATTAAAGCATCACTGTATTCGGCGCAAAGCCAGCGAGAGCAGGGCGCTCTCCATCTGTCAGGTCGATGTTCTGCATGTTGTAAAATTGAACAGCAGTGACGGGTAGCGGGACCGCATAAAGCGGCTTGAATTAAATTTCAGACGAGCGTGTTGCGTTAGCGCAATTTTGTTTGTTAAAACAATCCATGACCACATGCACGAAATCCTCCTCCACTCCCCCTTCCTGCTTTTATTGCTGTCACTGTGTGCAAAAGGGCATTTCCTGGTTTCGCAACCTTCACCGCGTTTCTTTCTAGCGCGCGTTCTCTTTTATCGGTAAAACTTTCCTGTTTGTTTGTTGGCGCTGATGTTGGAGAATGACGATATCATCTGTTTAGAAAGAACTAAACCCGGGCACTTTTTCCACGTTGATTCTAAAAGGATGTTGTTGCCACAAGTATTTTGGCATGCCCTTTAAAACAACAGATAACTCCACCTTCCTCTTCCTCCCCTCCTCCGCACCTCTCTCGTAGTTTCTCCATCCCTCCCACGGGAAAACCAGGCACACGTCCTTTTTTTTTTTTCTTTTTTTCTTTTTTTTTCACACTGAAGAGGCATCTTGGTGCGCGGAACGTGCACCTTGGCCCCTCTTGTTATTATATTTGTCAGACAAGTCCTGTTCATATCTCGTCACACAAGTCTTTGCCACACTAGTCTTGTCCGGGCCACATCCGTACCAAACGGGGCAGAAAATTACGCAGAAACCATCCTCGATGATTATGTAAGTCAATTCGAAGCATTTAGGAAACTGAACGCCGCAACTTTATATGCGTTTTCGAGCAAGTTTTTAATTTGTGTTTTCAAAAATATGGCGGCCCTGCCACCAATCCCCGAGTCGTTGCTCTTCTTCAATGACCAGGCGCCTTCACTACTTTTCGCTTTCTTCTTCCCCGACTGTCATTGATGTGGTTGCTGGCGCCAGAGGAGGTGATGCCACGCTGCGGGGCAGCGAGCACACCATCTCACCCACGTCGACGGGAAAGTTGAAGATTTAGCCGACGTTTTCAAACTGGCCACTGTGCATGGGATGTTTCACTTGCATGAACGGGATCCGGGCGTCACCAGGTAGTCGGTGATTTCGTTGAGGGCTGGCAGGCACGAGTGTCTCTCGAGGTACGAGAATCCATTGCTTCGAGCGTGGCTTGGAACCGTGCCCCTTTAGAGGCAATCCCTGCACGTGGCGCACAGACCAAGCAAACTCACGCCTTACCGGAGAAACGCTCGCTCGGAGGATCGCCACATGCGCGGACCTCGACAGCCTCACGACGTCCGATCGGACAAGAGGCGATCGCAGACACGCAGTACCAAATTTTTCTTCGACGAAGTGCTTTGGAAAGTACGCGTCTGCGCCCCGCAAGTGCTGGTCCTACAATCGGCGCCACTTGGCCTCGGCGGCCTGTTCGGCGGCCGTCCGCTTGGCGTGTCAGTGTTCCTTAGGCCGCGCGTCGCTTCCTTGATTACTCGCGTCCCACGGCCATGTACATCTCACCGGCCCGTCGAAGCCTTCTGCCTCGCCGCCATTTCGCTAGGCATCGGATACCTCTGTTGGCTCGGCAGAGCCTTGGCACTCTTGCGCTCTTCATCCGTTTCATACTTTCGAAGGCCCATTGTTGGGCCCTAACCGCAACATAGCGCAACTAGCGCAACCGAGCCACGTCTACGTGTGGCGCACTCAGCCGTACCGGCGAGTGGGACAAGGATGCGCCGAGCCAGTAGCGGCGAGCGAGCGGCCGAATGGTGGCGCGCGCATCGGTGATAAACTCCGCGACCTTGAGCTGCTTGAGCGGCCTCTCGTTTTGGCTCTGACTAGGCAAGACTATCTTGGCTCTGACTAGGCACAGAAATGCTTCACATTTAAAAGTAATCGAAGAGCGCATTTGTTCGTGCGCGCGCTAAACATCGTGACAGTCGGCAGGCGTATGCCGTAGCAGCCTTGCCTTCCCAGTACTTTCGCTATGCAAGTACAGGTAGGGCAAGGCCCATCGAAGACTATGCACTATAGAAATCACTGTACCCGGTCCGCCACTCTTTCACTTTCTTCACGTATAAGCAGCCATCGTTCGCAAACGCATGCTTTTCTGTATATTAGTGATCACACAGTTTCGTTAATACACATTCTGAGCTTCGTTAACACACATTCTGAGGTAATAGGTGTTGACACCGACTAGAGGAGTGAGGTGAGTGAGTGAGTGAGTGAGTGACGGGTGAGTGAGTGAGTGAGTGAGTGAGTGTGATGTGAGTGAGTGAGTGAGTGAGTGAGTGAGTGAGTGAGTGAGTGAGTGATGTGAGTTGAGTGAGTGAGTGAGTGCTTTTATCACCAATGGACTCGTACTTTTATCACCAATGGACACGCAACGCATATTAAGAGTACTAAAGAAGGACTTGTGTATGTCAACCTGGTTCAATGAAAGTACTAAGGAATTGATTCTTTACGAAGTGGATCCTCAACTTAAATACTTGATGGATGAAGAACTTTCTAAAAGTACCCAGACACTAATTCATCGACTGCGCCTTGGGACAGCATACACCAAACATTTTTCTATATCGGATAATACGGGCTTCATCTCCGGCTTACTCCCGTGGCAACGACGATGAGGATGTTCGCCATCTACTCCTCAAATGCCCCAGACACGCGACGCAAAGTCGGCAGCTAGAACAAGAGCTACACTCCACTGATCTTCACCGACCTTTCTAACACGCAAAATTGCTAGGCCCATTGTCATCGAAAAATCACAGAGAAAAGCATTGAATGCACTCGAACATTTTAACGAAGCCACAGGCATCCTTAACAAGTACTAGATATCGCACTGAATATTCACGCAATGTAACTACAGCTTGCTTCTATTGTTTTTAATTATTACCGCTGTATATTACGTGTTATATCCTTTGTATTTTATGCTGAAGCTCATTTTAACTATCACATTCTGTCCGTGCATCATTTTAACTCTATGCATTTCCTCACCTGTTCACATGCTCATCACAGTCTAGATCGCTGCCACTTGTGTGTGTTGTGACTTTGTACTCTTGTGGTGCAACTCGCCTTTGCCTTTTTTATTTATATGTTCGTGGGTGTGTATAGGACTGTGTGCTGTGGATTTCTGGCCCTACAAAGCTGTTTCTTTTCCTTTTATTACTACATATGCATTTTCTTTTATATGTTTCTGCTGTGTGAAAAGGAATAGCTGCCACCATGCAGGGTGACAACGTCTCTTTCTTTATTTTAATTTCAATAAAGAAATAGGGACGCGATGGCTTGCAGGGAAGGGACTAATAAGTGACAGCAAGAAGAAAGAAACCATGAAAGGAAAGGGAAGCAGAAGTGCAGCCCTATGCCACTACAATCCTAGAATTAAATCATTACTCTGTTGAGAGACCAGGCGGGGTCTGAAAGTGTTCACCTTCCGAGTGCTGTGAAAAGTACGAACAGCTGTTTACCCCACCGTTTCTTGGGTGATCATATGCCGTAATGCACTAGAGGCGAAAAGACTTGCGATGTCAGAAGAATTTATAAATGGGAACTGTTTTCCATGCTCGATAAGGGAGCCCTAACATGGAATTAAATTATAAGATATACCGATGGAAACGGCGAGCAAAGCTACCAAACGCCCCTTTGTCTTCAGTGTTTGAATCTCGACGACGGGGCAATTTGTTTCATGACATGTGCTATGCGCAGCCGTTTCAGCGTATTGTATGAAACCATTCGGCTCCTCCCTTTTCTAGTCGCTCGTTAGCTGACGTTCGTGCTGGTCATGTGGATCGTGGTCTTCGAATATCGGCGCCATTTTTTTTTCTCCACGACCTTTCACTGCGCATTAACTTCCCGTTTCTAGAAGGAAACGCGTGGAAATCGAAAACTTCGTTAGAGCTCCTTGCCGTAGCGTACGCTGGCGGTAGTAATTATACTGTGAGAACAGTGCTTAAATAATAAAAGTCGACACAAAGTCGTTGGAAAAGCTTGGGTGACTTAAGATTGGAGGGTGATCTACGTCATCAATGTGCCCCTGTGTGCAACTTGAACATCGGGGTTATAATCAAACACACACACACACACATATATATATATATATATATATATATATATATATATATATATATATATATATGCATACAAGATGAAGGGTTTCGCGCCAGACCCGAAGGTATATTCCAAAAAGGAAAAAAGACGAACGTTTATGGCATATTTACTGACTGACGTTTCGGCCGGAGGACCGGCCTTCGTCGGACCGGCCGAAACGTCAGTCCGTAAATATGCCATAAATGTTCGTCTTTTTTTCCTTTTTTTGAATATATATATATATATATATATGTCAGATGGCAACAAAGTACTGTAAGGAGCATGGCGATATAATCTATGCACACCGTTTATGCATTTTCATAGATGGTGCGCAACTGGAAGCGGCATATGTGAGA
Organism: Dermacentor silvarum; assembly: GCF_013339745.2. Classification (NCBI taxonomy): domain Eukaryota; kingdom Metazoa; phylum Arthropoda; class Arachnida; order Ixodida; family Ixodidae; genus Dermacentor; species Dermacentor silvarum. The sequence goes on along the minus strand of NC_051154.1, from coordinate 84,417,781 downwards.
ACTGGCCTTGCCTATGCGTTTGTGGTGCACATAGTATACCTGCTGATTGTGTGCAAACTTTGCTTCGATACTTGCGGTGGGTGTGTGTGTTTGCGTTTCTAGTGTTTTTTTTTTTCGTTTTCCTTGTGTGTTTATTTTTTTTATTGTTTTTTTTGCATATATATTGGTCATTAGCGATGAGCCTTCGAGATAGCTTGCTCTGAAGTAGGCTACCCTTTAAGGTTATCATCACTTATTCAAGAAAACGAGCCCGTCCATTTCCCTGCACACTTGAATTTGGTAACATGTGAGGTATGCTTTACACAACGCAATGCTGAATGTGGATTTTAAATACCTTTTTACCTTGGTGAATGTCTTCACTGCGAAGTTTTCATTAGACTTATGGCGGGTGTGATGGAGGTGTTGGCTGCCGAAGTTCTTCAGCTGTTCCATTTATGTAAGCAGTTAAACTCTCATCTAAATTAAAATAAAAGAAAAACGGCAATAAGTGGAGTGAGTGAGTGATGAGTGAGTGGTGAGTGAGTGAGTGAGTGAGTGAGGGAGTGAGTGAGTGAGTGAGTGAGTGGTGAGTGAGTGAGTGAGTGAGTGAGTGAGTGAGTGAGTGAGTGAGTGAGTGAGTGAGTGAGTGAGTGAGTGCTTTTATCACCAATGGACTCGTACTTTTATCACCAATGGACACGCAACGCATTAAGAGTACTAAAGAAGGACTTGTGTATGTCAACCTGGTTCAATGAAAGTACTAAGGAATTGATTCTTTACGAAGTGGATCCTCAACTTAAATACTTGATGGATGAAGAACTTTCTAAAAGTACCCAGACACTAGGTATGCTTTACACAACGCAATGCTGAATGTGGATTTTAAATACCTTTTTACCTTGGTGAATGTCTTCACTGCGAAGTTTTCATTAGACTTATGGCGGGTGTGATGGAGGTGTTGGCTGCCGAAGTTCTTCCAGCTGTTCCATTTATGTAAGCAGTTAAACTCTATCTAAATTAAAATAAAGAAAAACGGCAAATAAGTGGAGAAAGTCAATAAGAGCGTTTCCTTAAAAGGTTATGACATAAAACAGAGAGATACCCTCTAGGCAAATAATCAACGCTACACAATGCAATTGCATCATGCCTATACTTTTTGCGAATCAAATAGGCTGTTGAAAAAAATTACCCTTCGTCGGCCAGCTTTTTTATATATATTTGTAGATACAAACAAAATCGTATTTTAAAAAATGTGCAGTTTCCTCAAATACATTGCGGACTTTTCTTCGGCCTTTTGTGTACTATTCTTTATATACACGCGAAGCCCTCGAGGACAATTCATAAGTAGCAAAGAAGTACAGTCCACGAGGCAAAAAAAAAAAAAAAAAAAAAAAACGGAGCTCTCCCTTTTTTAAAAGCAGGTTGAAAAAGAAGCGTTCGAGATAAAGCGGGACAATGGCGTGGACAGAGAGGAAGAAAACCAAAAAGGGAGCGAAATCAGCAAGGAAACAGATGAGAAGTGAGGGAACATCTCAGTTCCAATCGCTGCTGTCTCGAGCCGGAATCCTCGCGAAAGTTGCTCTGGACAAAATCTTCGTTTGAGATAGCCAGCAGTGTATGCTTCCAATAAATCTATCTCAAAGGCAGCGCGGGCAAAAGATTTAGGGGCTACTCCATCTTCGAGCTGTGCCGCTGGGACTCGGAGCTCGGCCGGGAAGGCGACCAGGGAATACGGAATGCGCTTATCCCGAGATATCCTCCTCGGCCGGGGACGCCAATCCCTGCAGCGCCCGGAGGGAATCAGTTCACGCGACAAAAGCAGCACTCGGTGCCCGACCAGTGGCGACGGTGACTGGCTCCGGCCCGGGCGAAGGGACGGGAAAGCGGAGGGGTGTACGGCGTCTATTCCGCGTCACGTACTACGGCTCGCTCGTCAGAGCAGCAACAACGAGCGAAGCGGCGCGCTGCACCGCCGAGGAGAAAAATAAAAACAATCTCGTGCTCCACTTGGACACAAACCCCCTCTCTTTCTGTAGTCCTCAAACGACGCCGTACTTTTACGGAAGACGAAAAGGAAACGCAACTACAGATAGAATAATCTAGCCGAGGCAGGGAATTGACAAGAGGGAAGGGGCAATTTTCGGCCGATTATCTCCAATGCTCTGACAGGCGTATTTATGTTTTCTCTCTTTCTCTATCTTAGTTCCGGTAATATTGGATGCGTATTGTTTGCTGGCTCAAACTAATTCATATTGAATCAGCATCAGTCGAATCTTCTTGTGTAATTTAACACACAGTATACTACATTCATGAAACACGTATGCAGGCGCCAAGAAATGAACAAGCGAAACATTAGCGTCATGAGGTGGCGCTAGCTATTATTTATTCGGCAACATCAGCAAAACTAAGAAAGCAAATGAAAATACGCAGTTCTAGACATTCCTCTCATTTTTTTTTTTGTTCTGTGTGCTGTGCGTTCACTTCACAGGCGAACTTCTGTGATGACGCCGTGAAGGTGGCCGAGTGCTCCGACGAGATGTCAAAGGCGACATTGCGGGCTACGGCACGAGGCTTCAAAACAAAATAGAAGTCCTCAGTCAATCATCGAACTCCAAGGCAGTAACAATGAAAACGGAGAAGAAAAGAAAAAGAATTCGGCAGAGACACTTAGACTGCTTAGTGTGGGAATGTGAAAGTATTGTACCGACTGTAGACCTCGGAACATCATGAACGCGGTCATTTTATACACTCATGACGTGGCGCCATCCTCCCCATTGGCTGCGCCGTCACGTGCCCAATGACGCACGCAGTAGGCCACACATTTAGTTAGCCAGATGGCTGCACGTGACGTGCGCAATGACGCACGCATTAGGCGCGCATCATTGCGTTAGCGATGCCATGGATGGTACGCCAAAATTTATCGGGAGACGACCTCATGAAATCTGTCAATGTTATTGTAATATCTACTTTTGGCTTCAGTAATCCTAGAACGCAATTGTGCAAATAACTCAGTTATTTTTGCGGGTCTTTGTTAGTTTCCGTCTCTGGCGGCTTATTCTATGTTTTAGCTGGATGATTTCCCTGTTGATTCAGGGTTCCGTTTAGTTTTCCTTCTTTACGAAGCGGCACGAATTTGCTATACAATGGAAAATAATATGCTTGAACGATTCCACATATCATGATGTCACCTCGAGAATCAAAATTGTCCAGTGAAATGACAATTAGTCAATGATACTTGTGTCATCGGCTTCGAAAAAGTTTGGAACATATGTGATCGCCTCTTTACATTTTGATATTTTCGTGCTTTATATGTTTTCGTTGCTGTATTGTGCGTTCGCAAATATATAGTATCGAATGGAAGGGTGAAAGGGGGACAAGAAAAAGATGGGCAGGGGGGAGTGGTTTTGATGCCAGTCTCGCTTGAGTCTGAAGATAAAACTGATTGTGAGTACTTCTTAAATGTCCTAACGTTCATCTCTGTTCACATGATATCTTCGATTTCACGCTCGCAAGAAACCTTGAGTTACTATAATGGTAATGGGATGTATCTAGCAAAAAAAAAGTAAAAAAAAAGGGAACCCACCGTGGTTGCTCAGTGCGTTGCGCTGCTGCACTCGAGGTCGCGGGTTGGATGCCGGCCGCGACGGCTCATCTGATGGGGGCGAAATGCAAACACACCGTGTACTTAAAATTAGGTGCACGTTACAGAAAGCCAGGTGGTAAAGTATTAATGATTAACATTAGAAACACACACACCGAAATATATATATATATATATAATATATTATATATTTCTGTCTTCAAGAAGTTAGCGATCCATTTGAGAACACGACCATGCACTCCCAGGTTGAGAGTCCAAACAGGACATGAAGGTGACTGACCGCGTCAACGGCCTTCGTAACATCAATGAACACAGCAACAGCAATGTTCCTACAGCTGATCTCATGGTCAACAAACGTTACCAAGTCAAACATGCAGTCCACTGTACATGTACGTACGTTTTCTAAAACCAGCTATTTGATCAGGTAGGCAATTGCTGGATTCTATCCACAATTGCAGTCTAATATCGATCATTGTGCCATCACCTTTGAAACACAGCTGGTTGAACTGACAGGACGAAATAAGTTGATAGGGGCGTTTTGCCACGGCCGCTTTGCCAGGAGTGTGGACCAAGGTTGCTGGTTTTTTTTTTTTTTTTTTTTTTTTTTTTTTTTTTTTTTTCAAGGTGCAATACAAGATGCCAGGATTACTGTGCTCTTGCTGTATCCTTGTACTGACAATAGAAGCTAAGCTTCCAAACTGATCCGAACACGTATCCATATTTTTTTCTATTATTGTATACCCGTGCAACGAATTGCAATCCTGTAAAATTGGGCCACAAAACAGCATTGCGGCCACATTAACGCTTGTGCAGGCAGATAGCGTCCAACAGCATTTTAGTAGACACGAGTGCTTACAGTGCCCGCAAAATGCTTTTATTGTGTGAATTCCGTGAACTGTTTGTATGCAAATAAACACCGGTCCGGTTATCTTTCCGCAATCTAGGAGGCTTACGCCGCAACAGACGTATATTAGAAATGAGTCCACTGCATTTGAGTCGCGGTACCTGTCGGCTGCAAACAAGCTCTTGATTGAGCAGAGATCGTGTCAATGCCGTTCAAGCTATGTGGCACAGGATCGCAACCGCCTGTGCCAACAGAGTCTGGAAAACAACGGCTTTCTCCACCCCCCTTTATATATATATATAGTTTTGTATCGGTATCCTCAACGTTCCATCGTTCTCAACGCCTTCATTTTTCTTGTGATCCGCGTTCCCCGCACGATAAGTGGACAATGCACAAAAACATTTGATAGAATCAGACATTAAGATCGGAAAACTCTGCACGGTGTATATATAGCGGGTTCGGGTATATATAACGAAACAAAAGCTGCGCTAGGCGCGCGCCCAGGGTCCCGCTTCTTGAGGCGCACCGCAACGCGCGCCCATTGCTGCGCTGTCAACAGCCACGTTTCTGCCTTCGGTGGGCAGGCGCTGCAAAGTGACGCTGTTGCCGTGGGAGATACAGAGACGCCGAGCGCGCACGTTCGCGGCACCGAATCTTACCGCTTGCACAGAGCGCGGTGCGCGCGGCGTTCGTTTCTCAAAAATCGGCCGTCCGAGAAAGAGCGCGGCATTTCTGAGCAATGAAGACAGGCTTCGCGTGGCGACAGGACTTGAAGGAACAGCAGCTAGCGGCGGAAAGCGCGGCGCGAATTCAGCCTTCCAATTCCGACGCGTCCGTCGGTGCGCGCATGTCACCGGAGCACGGTCTTTGTCTCGCACGTCCAAATGGATCTCGCGCCGAGTAACAGGCATCACGCGGGAGGCGAGAGCGCGTTATAATTCGGACGCAGTGCGGGTGAAAACGCGGATCCGCCACGGCTCGGCGCAAGCAAAACACGCGGTGCGACGGAAGAAGCGCAACGGTGGGCGAAAGCCCGCGGTCTTCCATCGCCCGCCGAGTGCCGGGGCAGGTCGACAAACGCACCGCCGCACGCTCTCTGCTCTTCAAGAACAAATGGATGTAGGATGCAATCTTCATTTTTCTTGTGGCAGAGAAAAATGTCTCGGGGAAATGGAATGAAGCTGTCCAACCCGGGAAAGTTCTTGGGTAACCTGTTATGACATACGACAAAGCAAAACTGGACGACAGCGCAGACCGTGGTTGTTCTTGGTGGGCCCACAGCTGCGCTTTCTCATTTTTTACAAGCTTAAATAGGAACTGTTTATGCCAAAACGTCGCTTTTTAGGCGTGAGCGAGCGATGCCAGCAACGAATACCGTCGCACAAACTTTCGAGCAGTCTTCTCTATAGCTTATTTCGTGGACCGTGGGACGCTAAAGGACCCACTGTCTCAGCTTTCGCCAATGAACTTGGTCTTCAAACTCCGAACATGGTCGCAACATGTCAGACACAATGACACCTAATAAGTAAAGCAAACTTATGTTAAAATGGACAGAGAAGGGCGCCCTAAATGTGGCAACTTCGAGAATGCATGGCAACCGTGACGGTGTAGGCGTATGTTCCCAGGTGTCAGGTCGCTTCGCTGATAGTGTGTGCGCAAATAGGTACGTTTTGACAGATGTACCCGTGTCGTTTCTGCGTGCGGTATACTTATGTGGATGATAAAAGTTTTGTAGTTTCGTATGAAACTCTGGTATTGAATCCTCGCCGCAGTTACGTTACATCATTTAGCAGAGATACCCAAGATATGCAGAAGTTTGAGACACTAGTCCTCTAAATGTGCTATGAAGAACATTGGTGCTTCAGTTACATTTTCCAAAATGCTGCCTTCACATACTGCAGGACTAAACTCAATGAAGAGAGACCTATTTCGCAA